>NW_024883115.1:0-134140 GCF_019059575.1 Amphibalanus amphitrite | reverse complement strand
AAGAGGTAATCGACGTGCAGTCTAGTGGCACTAAGACGGAGGAATCATCGATGTCGAAGGAGGAAAGGAGGAAGTGATCGAAGTAGAACCGGTGACTGAATCATCAGAGGAAGTGATAGAGGTTGTTAAACCGCCCAAACCACCCGAGCCAAAGGTCATCGAGGTCATAGAGCCACCAGGGCCAAGGAGTAAGGGCGACAAGGTGGTCGAAGTCATTGAGCCTTCAGGTGCTGAGGAGATTGTCGAGGTGGCAACCACGCCCCCAGAGACGCCTGAGGTCATCGAGATTGAATCAGCCAAAAACAAGAACGGAGACGTCGTTATAGAAGAGATAGTGCCAAATCCCGAGGACATTGACATCGAAAACATGGGCAAAAATAATAAAGTTACCACAGCCATCAAAGAGGGTCGGCATGAGATTTTGGAGGACATTAAAGAGGGCCTGACTCCCGATTTACTCCACTGGGCCGAAGAGGCCATCGCAGCGGGCATCGAAAATGTTGTAATGCTGTAGAAGACAATACATTGCCTACATGAAGTCAAGGACCAGGAGGAAGCGTGAAGCTGCATCTTCTAAAAGTGACGATGGCGATGACGACGATGAAATTATAAAGACTAGCAACACTGCACGCCGCTATGAAAAAGGTACAAAAGCTGCGGCCGTCCTTGCTTCAAGCGAGGCGAGAACGCAGCAAAAGCCGCCTCCACAGCCGCCAAACTGAACATGGACGTGACCAGCCAGGCGGCCAGCAACGCCATGAAGTCGGTGGCCTCCGCGATCGGCGCCGCGTCCCAGAACGCCGCCAAGCAGATCGTGGATGCCGAGAACCAGGCGGCGGCCGCGGCACTGGCCGGCGCCGCGCCGGTGATCGTGGCCGGCGCCCAGCAGAGCAGTCCCGTCATCGTCACCGACTCGGCGGCGGCGCCCGCTGCTGTCGAGGAGGCGGTAATCGAGGCGGCCGCCCGTCCGCCGCCGGTCATCGTCACAGAGAACTCGCCGGGCACGGCGGCGGCCGTCGAGCAGGCGGCGGCGACGGCGGCGGCGGCGGCGACGGCGGCGGCGGCGCGAGCGGCAGCGGCCGCGACCTGATCCAGCAGACCCTGCAGATTCAGAAGGGACTGAACCTGGTGATGCGCGCAGTGCTGAAGGAGAAGGAGCGGGTGGCCGCCGATCTGGCGCGCTACCAGAACAAGATCAGCTTCCTGCTGCGGGAGATGACCGGAGCGGCGGCGGCCGAGGCGGGCCCGCGGGTCGGCGGCGGCGACGGGAGGTGCGCCGGCAGCGGCGCGCGCTGCTCACCACCGAGCACCTCCACCAGCTGCTGCAGCGCGAGCACACCGCGTCAACCAGATGCTGCACCTGCTCGATGTCGGCATCAGCACTGAGAAGAGGAAGCGGGCGGCGCCCGAGGCCGGCGCGTGCCGCAGCCTGGCCAAGAAACGCTCCGGCGGCAGCAGGGAGAGCCAATGTGTCGAGGTCGGCTGACGGATCATTTCGGAATCACGAGTGTTTTGAAAAAATGCAGTGTGTTGCTTTCGTGTCAACTGTAGCATGATGTGTTGAATAAATGCCTATATCGCATGCCTAGATCCCAAGCAAGGACCTTGCTGCTTTATTAAGAGTCGCGCGTCCTGATAACTTGTTTCCATTATGGAGCTCCAAATTTTTCATACAAAAATTTCTTATCTATTGTAACGACAAAACTCAAATTTCCATCCATTTGGTAAGTCCCCACAAACACGTATTTTAGAACCTTTAGAGGTACCGACTCATTTAATTTTGGTGGCCGGTCGACATTCCTCGCCAATCGCCATACATTCAGCCCTCAGGAACGGCCAGTCAACCCGGGTGCTGGCGATCATTCACTATGCAGTATGCACGTCTATTTCACCTGTCATTAGCGACGGCCCAGTGCCGAGCGGCCAATAGCATGTCTCTGGGACCGTAACGATGTGGTGCGGTACCCGGCTAGGAAACAGCCACCATCGACCGGTGGCGTCGAGCCTCACACGATGCCCGGTCATTGACACCCCGACAGAGGGTCAGTAGCGGTCGGTGGGCCGGACTGGCTACCGTGCGCGGGCCGCCGCACGCAGTCAGACCGGGTGATAGGTAACGCGTGTTTGTATATATCGCGCTATATGAGCATGGTTGGTAAATATCATGTACCTAACGATACACGGTGCAGGGAGAGTGGGGCAAAGCGGCCACCCTAACGCTTCTCACGATGCCAACGCTTGATTTTTAAACTTGGTAAGATTCTTTCTATACCAATGTGATCCCTATTAAGTTGCCTTTATTTCAACTGCGTTTTTTTCCAAAGGCGTTCACATATGAAAGATATTGACAAAACTTTAAACCTATGCATATTGGCCACTTTGCCCCATACCCTGGGGCAAAGCGGCCACCGGCGTCTTCTCAAGTCCCGATATGAGAAACAAATAGTTGCCTCGTGTACGACTAGGGTATTTGATGGTGACAAGGTTAAGCGAGGATGGATGTTTACTTTATCATCTTCAAAGAAAGTTTTCATGAAAATAAACATTTAATTGCATTATTTGGTAACTCATGCAACTGAAAAGTGGCCAAGATGAATGTATGACGACACATTTGAAGATAAATAATGTTTTTTATCCAGATGGAAGCAACTTATGGCCAATTGGGGGTGGCCACTTTGCCCCGGCCACTTTGCCCCGCGCATACCGTCCGAGACAAAATATTCCAGCTTAGCTATTAGTGGGGTAAAAGACATTAAAATTGGTAGAATACATGTACGATAACCATGCAATGCATGGACAAGAACGCTTATAAAAATTCCAAACGGTTATGGAATAACATAACATTTAAAAATTGTAAACATAGTTGGTAACCTGGCAAGAAATGCTTTTCCGTGTTTCACAGAACAATGGTGATGGGCCTGAAACCCCGGTCTGGCTCATTCGAACGACCGTGAAGAGAGCATAATTGGAAACCATAAATTTGAACTGACGCCAGCTATGAAGGGCTAAAACGATGGGTGGCCGCTTTGCCCCGGGTGGCCGCTTTGCCCCACTCTCCCCCACTCATAGGGTGGACCAAAAAGGATGGAAACATTTTGAACTCGCATAAAACATGCATTATTGCGTGCATGTGACTGGAAATGGTGCCAAACGAGAGTACATTTCGTGGAAATTCATAACGGCATCACTCTCTTCTGCTTTCTCTCGTTTTCAGTCTCTCAGAGCAAATGTTCGAAGAGACCGCCTTCGCGAGACAGGCACAGAGCGGCCGGTCTGGTGGCTGACGCGATAGCCCCGACACATGTTCGCTGGTATGGCTCACACAGTCTTGGTGATCGCTCTCTTCAGGTCACAGAGACCTTCCTTGTTGACCTGGCCCTTGAGATGAGATGATAAAGAAGTCACTGCACAGCAGGAAGGTCACCGAAATGGTGTGCCCTCAGCGGAAAAGGAATTGTGGGTCCACTTTGGTTCGAGGAAGGGAGCGGCGACACCGTGACCGTCAATCAACAGCGCATACCAGGCGGCGCTGAGGAAGTTCTGAGAGCGAGTCCAAATGAAGCATGGCAGCCTCATCATAGACCTTATGTGGTTCCAGCAAGACGGTGCGCCTCCTCACATCGCAAAAACAACGCTCAAGTGCATCGAAAACCACTTCGGTGACTGGCTGATATCCCGCGGTGCCAGTCGGAACTGGCCTACCTGCTCATCCGACCTGACCCCTATGGATGTTTTACTGTGGGGTCATCTAAAGGGCCAGGTCTACAATGAAGGTCCAAAAAGCCTCTGAACTGAAGAGAGCGATCAGCAAGGCTGTGTGAACCATACAAGCGGGCTATCGTGTCAGCAGCCAAACCAGCCACTCTGTGCCTGTCTCGCGAAGGTGGTCACTTCGAACATCTGCTGTGAGAGACTGAAAACGAAAGAAAGCATGTGAGAGTGATGCCGTTATGAATTTCCACGAAATGTACTCTTGTTTGGTATCATTCCCAGTCACATGCATGCAATGATACATGTTTTATACGAGTTTAAAATGTTTCCATCCTTTTTGGTCCACCCATAGCTATACGGTGAAGAGCGCGCGGGTGATGGAGAACATGTCAACTCTGTCCAGACAAATAGGTAACGACGAACAACGGCACAGTGTATGCTGTATGTCCCACATAAACGCTGTGTGTGTGGGGGGGGGGGGGAGGTTGGTGTGTTGAGGTGCCGGGTTCCAGGAACGCTTATCAGCAGCGCCCGACAGCCCCTCCTGCCTGACGTAATGCTTATACAAGGTGGGGTCAATGCCGGCGCGTCAGCCCCGGGCGCTAGGTTACCCCGAGGTCGTTCCAGGAATCGGTTCGCTCGGTAGCGGTGGCCAATGGCCAAAGACCCGCCCCGGTTCGGGCTTGGGGTACGGCTCAGTTGGGGATGAGGTGGGGTGGGACATTACTGTCCAGTCCGCGTTCATCCTTCACTGTAGACAACCGCGCATCAGTGTGGTGATTGGCCAGAATTTGAGTGATAGGAAGGGCCCTGACAGCTTGTCCGAGAAAAAAATCAGTAGCATTGGGTGTAAGAAGGTGTTATTTTGTCAGCCACTCAGATGCCTGCATTCGATATTACAACATATGGTTATAACTTAGCATTCGATTCCTCGTCGAATAAATGCCATCAATACAGAACATCTTTGATCACTGTCCCATTGCCTATGCTTTACAGCACTGCTTTAGACGTCACGCGACATCCATTCCTGGAAAGCGAGCTAGGCGGCACAGCCTAACTAGTTTCATGCGCCGGGCTCTAGGATGCGGAATTGAGAGCTCGGCGGCACAGCATACTACTGCAGGCGTTTATCACTAGCGACATCTAGGGACGAACTGCGTAAGCTAGTACGGTATCGTGTAAACTCACCGATGCCGTAATAGTACAAACACAAGGAATCGATCGAGCTGTGAGTTTGAAAAGAATGTTTGCGATTTTATACAAGCAAAAGCGGGAGTCTAGCCATTCAGGAAGAAATGTAAATTCCGCTATTCTGCTACCGATTTGGGCAGCTAATGAGAATACGGATATGAGGTAGGTATTAGCTTTGAGTGCGACCTATACAGTGCGCCCTTTATGGTTTGTACTGTATTATGACGAGTGACGACTGAGAATCGAATTGGCTGACAACTTTCAGTCCTAACGGAAAATCCCAATTCGTATTCCCATCACAACCCCTCAGACCAATTTTAAACGAAAATAAAATTTGTGGCTGTCATTTTTTTTTTGTTGGTCCATCTTTCGTGTAATGTCCATTCCGTGCGCCCGGACTAATGGTATTTAACCTTTTTGTTATCATTGGGCATTGAGCGTCATCGAGCCTGGTTTTTCGCCCTTTCAGTGCATGAAAAACTCGACACTGCAGCAAAACTGGGTCGCCGCATTTCGTTACTAGTCTCCGATCGTCACATTCTGTTGGCGGTATGTCAAGGCATCCCATTATTCGACGGACCTTCTGACCATGACCCACAACAGCGTTCGGGGAAGGGCAACGATGCCATTGCAGGGATGTCCATAAAGTTAGCGTCGTATTCGTATTCGGATTCAAATTCGAGTAATGATTTCGCTCAAAATTGGCATACAGATAGCCCATGGCACGCTGAGTTCGAAAATGGTGACCTTTTTTTCCTAGGTCAAACCGTTTGACCTTGAGAGGTCAAAATACTGCGTACCCTGTAGAATCTTTGTTTATGGTCCGATTTGAAAAATTCGACCACCAGTGTGTTCGTCTCATCGAGAAGCAGTAGCACATTAAAAAAAATCCGAGGTCAAGGTCATAGGTCAAGGTCAAGGTCACTTTAAAAATCGCCGTACCCTATAAAATTTTCATTTTTGGAGCTATCGGAAAATTTCGGCCACCACTGTGTTCGTCTCATCGAGAAGCAGTAGCACATTCGAAAAAATCCGAGGTCAAGGTCATAGGTCAAGGTCAAGGTCACTTTAAACGTTAATTTTAGTCCCCGTACCCTGTAGAATCTTTGTTTATGGTCCGATTTAAAATTTCGGCCACCACCTGTGTTCGTCTCATCGAGAAGCAGTAGCACATTCGAAAAAATCCGAGGTCAAGGTCATAGGTCAAGGTCAAGGTCACTTTAAACGTTAATTTTAGTCCCCGTACCCTGTAGAATCTTTGTTTATGGTCCGATTTGAAAATTTCGGCCACCACTGTGTTCGTCTCATCGAGAAGCAGTAGCACATTCGAAAAAATCCGAGGTCAAGGTCATAGGTCAAGGTCAAGGTCACTTTAAACGTTAATTTTAGTCCCCGTACCCTGTAGAATCTTTGTTTATGGTCCGATTTGAAAATTTCCGCCACCACTGTGTTCGTTTCATCGAGAAGCAGTAGCACATTCGAAAAAATCCGAGGTCAAGGTCATAGGTCAAGGTCAAGGTCACTTTAACGTTAATTTTAGTCCCCGTACCCTGTAGAATCTTTGTTTATGGTCCGATTTGAAAATTTCGGCCACCACTGTGTTCGTCTCATCGAGAAGCAGTAGCACATTCGAAAAAAATCCGAGGTCAAGGTCATAGGTAAAGGTCAAGGTCACTTTAAACGTTAATTTTAGTCCCCGTACCCTGTAGAATCTTTGTTTATGGTCCGATTTGAAAATTTCGGCCACCACTGTGTTCGTCTCATCGAGAAGCAGTAGCACATTTGAAAAAATCCGAGGTCAAGGTCGTAGATCAAGGTCAAGGTCACTTTAAACGTTAATTTTAGTCCCCGGACCCTGTAGAATCTTTGTTTATGGTCCGATTTCAACATTTCGGCCACCACTGTGTTCGTCTCATCGAGAAGCAGTAGCACATTTGAAAAAAATCCGAGGTCAAGGTCACTTTAAAACGTTAATTTTAGTCCCCGTACCCTGTAGAATCTTTGTTTATGGTCCGATTTAAAAATTTCGGCCACCACTGTGTTCGTCTCATCGAGAAGCAGTAGCACATTCAAAAAAATCCGAGGTCAAGGTCATAGGTCAAGGTCAAGGTCACTTTAAACGTTAATTTTAGTCCCCGTACCCTGTAGAATCTTTGTTTATGGTCCGATTTAAAAATTTCGGCCACCACTGTGTTCGTCTCATCGAGAAGCAGTAGCACATTCGAAAAATCCGAGGTCAAGGTCATAGGTCAAGGTCAAGGTCACTTTAAACGTTAATTTAGTCCCCGTACCCTGTAGAATCTTTGTTTATGGTCCGATTTGAAAATTTCGGCCACCACTGTGTTCGTTTCATCGAGAAGCAGTAGCACATTCGAAAAAATCCGAGGTCAACGTCATAGGTCAAGGTCAAGGTCACTTTAAAAATCGCCATACCCTATAAAATCTTCATTTTTGGAGCTATCGGAAAATTTCGGCCACCACTGTGTTCGTCTCATCGAGAAGCAGTAGCACCTTCGAAAAAATCCGAGGTCAAGGTCATAGGTCAAGGTCAAGGTCACTTTAAACGTTAATTTTAGTCCCCGTACCCTGTAGAATCTTTGTTTATGGTCCGATTTAAAAATTTCGGCCACCACTGTGTTCGTCTCATCGAGAAGCAGTAGCACATTAAAAAAAAAATCCGAGGTCAAGGTCATAGGTCAAGGCCAAGGTAACTTTAAAAATCGCCGTACCCTATAAAATCTTCATTTTTGGAGCTATCGGAAAATTTCGGCCACCACTGTGTTCGTCTCATCCAGAAGCAGTAGCACATTCGAAAAAATCCGAGGTCAAGGTCATAGGTCAAGGTCAAGGTCACTTTAAAAATCGCCGTACCCTATAAAATCTTCATTTTTGGAGCTATCGGAAAATTTCGGCCACCACTGTGTTCGTCTCATCGAGAAGCAGTAGCACATTTGAAAAAATCCGAGGTCAAGGTCATAGGTCAAGGTCAAGGTCACTTTAAACGTTAATTTTAGTCCCCGTACCCTGTAGAATCTTTGTTTATGGTCCGATTTGAAAATTTCGGCCACCACTGTGTTCGTCTCATCGAGAAGCAGTAGCACATTCGAAAAAATCCGAGGTCAAGGTCATAGGTCAAGGTCAAGGTCACTTTAAACGTTAATTTTAGTCCCCGTACCCTGTAGAATCTTTGTTTATGGTCCGATTTGAAAATTTCGGCCACCACTGTGTTCGTTTCATCGAGAAGCAGTAGCACATTCGAAAAAATCCGAGGTCAACGTCATAGGTCAAGGTCAAGGTCACTTTAAAAAATCGCCGTACCCTATAAAATCTTCATTTTTGGAGCTATCGGAAAATTTCGGCCACCACTGTGTTCGTCTCATCGAGAAGCAGTAGCACCTTCGAAAAAATCCGAGGTCAAGGTCATAGGTCAAGGTCAAGGTCACTTTAAACGTTAATTTTAGTCCCCGTACCCTGTAGAATCTTGTTTATGGTCCGATTTCAACATTTCGGCCACCACTGTGTTCGTCTCATCGAGAAGCAGTAGCACATTCAAAAAAATCCGAGGTCAAGGTCATAGGTCAAGGTCAAGGTCACTTTAAACGTTAATTTTAGTCCCCGTACCCTGTAGAATCTTTGTTTATGGTCCGATTTAAAAATTTCGGCCACCACTGTGTTCGTCTCATCGAGAAGCAGTAGCACATTCGAAAAAAATCCGAGGTCAAGGTCATAGGTCAAGGTCAAGGTCACTTTAAACGTTAATTTTAGTCCCCGTACCCTGTAGAATCTTTGTTTATGGTCCGATTTGAAAATTTCGGCCACCACTGTGTTCGTTTCATCGAGAAGCAGTAGCACATTCGAAAAAATCCGAGGTCAACGTCATAGGTCAAGGTCAAGGTCACTTTAAAATCGCCGTACCCTATAAAATCTTCATTTTGGAGCTATCGGAAAATTTCGGCCACCACTGTGTTCGTCTCATCGAGAAGCAGTAGCACCTTCGAAAAAATCCGAGGTCAAGGTCATAGGTCAAGGTCAAGGTCACTTTAAACGTTAATTTTAGTCCCCGTACCCTGTAGAATCTTTGTTTATGGTCTGATTTAAAATTTCGGCCACCACTGTGTTCGTCTCATCGAGAAGCAGTAGCACATTCGAAAAAATCCGAGGTCAAGGTCATAGGTCAAGGTCAAGGTCACTTTAAACGTTAATTTTAGTCCCCGTACCCTGTAGAATCTTTGTTTATGGTCCGATTTGAAAATTTCGGCCACCACTGTGTTCGTCTCATCGAGAAGCAGTAGCACATTCGAAAAAATCCGAGGTCAAGGTCATAGGTCAAGGTCAAGGTCACTTTAAACGTTAATTTTAGTCCCCGTACCCTGTAGAATCTTTGTTTATGGTCCGATTTGAAAATTTCGGCCACCACTGTGTTCGTCTCATCGAGAAGCAGTAGCACATTCGAAAAAATCCGAGGTCAAGGTCATAGGTCAAGGTCAAGGTCACTTTAAACGTTAATTTTAGTCCCCGTACTCTGTAGAACCTTTGTTTATGGTCCGATTTGAAAATTTCGGCCACCACTGTGTTCGTCGCATCGAGAAGCAGTAGCACATTCGAAAAAATCCGAGGTCAAGGTCATAGGTCAAGGTCAAGGTCACTTTAAACGTTACTTTTAGTCCCCGTACCCTGTAGAATCTTTGTTTATGGTCCGATTTGAAAATTTCGGCCACCACTGTGTTCGTCTCATCGAGAAGCAGTAGCACATTTGAAAAAATCCGAGGTCAAGGTCATAGGTCAAGGTCAAGGTCACTTTAAACGTTAATTTTAGTCCCCGTACCCTGTAGAATCTTTGTTTATGGTCCGATTTGAAAATTTCGGCCACCACTGTGTTCGTCTCATCGAGAAGCAGTAGCACATTCGAAAAAATCCGAGGTCAAGGTCATAGGTCAAGGTCAAGGTCACTTTAAACGTTAATTTTAGTCCCCGTACCCTGTAGAATCTTTGTTTATGGTCCGATTTGAAATTTCGGCCACCACTGTGTTCGTCTCATCGAGAAGCAGTAGCACATTCGAAAAAATCCGAGATCAAGGTCATAGGTCAAGGTCAAGGTCACTTTAAACGTTAATTTTAGTCCCCGTACCCTGTAGAATCTTTGTTTATGGTCCGATTTGAAAATTTCGGCCACCACTGTGTTCGTCTCATCGAGAAGCAGTAGCACATTCGAAAAAATCCGAGGTCAAGGTCATAGGTCAAGGTCAAGGTCACTTTAAACGTTAATTTTAGTCCCCGTACCCTGTAGAATCTTTGTTTATGGTCCGATTTAAAAATTTCGGCCACCACTGTGTTCGTCTCATCGAGAAGCAGTAGCACCTTCGAAAAAATCCGAGGTCAAGGTCATAGGTCAAGGTCAAGGTCACTTTAAACGTTAATTTTAGTCCCCGTACCCTGTAGAATCTTTGTTTATGGTCCGATTTAAAAATTTCGGCCACCACTGTGTTCGTCTCATCGAGAAGCAGTAGCACATTCGAAAAAATCCGAGGTCAAGGTCATAGGTCAAGGTCAAGGTCACTTTAAACGTTAATTTTAGTCCCCGTACCCTATAAAATCTTCATTTTTGGAGCTATAGGAAAATTTCAGCCACCACTGTGTTTGTCTCATCGAGAAGCAGTAGCACATTCGAAAAAATCCGAGGTCAAGGTCATAGGTCAAGGTCAAGGTCACTTTAAACGTTAATTTTAGTCCCCGTACCCTGTAGAATCTTTGTTTATGGTCCGATTTGAAAATTTCGGCCACCACTGTGTTCGTCTCATCGAGAAGCAGTAGCACATTCGAAAAAATCCGAGGTCAAGGTCATAGGTCAAGGTCAAGGTCACTTTAAACGTTAATTTTAGTCCCCGTACTCTGTAGAACCTTTGTTTATGGTCCGATTTGAAAATTTCGGCCACCACTGTGTTCGTCGCATCGAGAAGCAGTAGCACATTCGAAAAAATCCGAGGTCAAGGTCATAGGTCAAGGTCAAGGTCACTTTAAACGTTAATTTTAGTCCCCGTACCCTATAAAATCTTCATTTTTGGAGCTATAGGAAAATTTCAGCCACCACTGTGTTTGTCTCATCGAGAAGCAGTAGCACATTCGAAAAAATCCGAGGTCAAGGTCATAGGTCAAGGTCAAGGTCACTTTAAACGTTAAAATTCGGATTCAAATTCGAGTAATGATTTCGCTCAAAATTGGCATACAGATAGCCCATGGCACGCTGAGTTCGAAAATGGTGACCTTTTTTTCCTAGGTCAAACCGTTTGACCTTGAGAGGTCAAAATACTGCGTACCCTGTAGAATCTTTGTTTATGGTCCGATTTGAAAAATTCGACCTTGACCTTGACCTATGACCTTGACCTCGGATTTTTTCAAATGTGCTACTGCTTCTCGATGAGACGAACACAGTGGTGGCCGAAATTTTCAAATCGGACCATAAACAAAGATTCTACAGGGTACGGGGACTAAAATTAACGTTTAAAGTGACCTTGACCTTGACCTATGACCTTGACCTCGGATTTTTTCGAATGTGCTACTGCTTCTCGATGAGACGAACACAGTGGTGGCCGAAATTTTCAAATCGGACCATAAACAAAGATTCTACAGGGTACGGGGACTAAAATTAACGTTTAAAGTGACCTTGACCTTGACCTATGACCTTGACCTCGGATTTTTTTCGAATGTGCTACTGCTTCTCGATGAGACGAACACAGTGGTGGCCGAAATTTTCAAATCGGACCATAAACAAAGATTCTACAGGGTACGGGGACTAAAAGTAACGTTTAAAGTGACCTTGACCTTGACCTATGACCTTGACCTCGGATTTTTTCGAATGTGCTACTGCTTCTCGATGAGACGAACACAGTGGTGGCCGAAATTTTCAAATCGGACCATAAACAAAGATTCTAGAGGGTACGGGGACTAAAATTAACGTTTAAAGTGACCTTGACCTTGACCTATGACCTTGACCTCGGATTTTTTCAAATGTGCTACTGCTTCTCGATGAAACGAACACAGTGGTGGCGGAAATTTTCAAATCGGACCATAAACAAAGATTCTACAGGGTACGGGGACTAAAATTAACGTTTAAAGTGACCTTGACCTTGACCTATGACCTTGACCTCGGATTTTTTCGAATGTGCTACTGCTTCTCGATGAGACGAACACAGTGGTGGCCAGAATTTTCAAATCGGACCATAAACAAAGATTCTACAGGGTACGGGGACTGGAACTAACGTTTAAAGTGACCTTGACCTTGACCTATGACCTTGACCTCGGATTTTTTCGAATGTGCTACTTCTTCTCGATGAGACGAACACAGTGGTGGCCGAAATTTTTAAATCGGACCATAAACAAAGATTCTACAGGGTACGGGGACTAAAATTAACGTTTAAAGTGACCTTGACCTTGACCTATGACCTTGACCTCGGATTTTTTCAAATGTGCTACTGCTTCTCGATGAGACGAACACAGTGGTGCCCGAAATTTTCCGATAGCTCCAAAAATGAAGATTTTATAGGGTACGGCGATTTTTAAAGTGACCTTGACCTTGACCTATGACCTTGACCTCGGATTTTTTCGAATGTGCTACTGCTTCTCGATGAGATGAACACAGTGGTGGCTGAAATTTTCCGATAGCTCCAAAAATGAAGATTTTATAGGGTACGGGGACTAAAATTAACGTTTAAAGTGACTTTGACCTTGACCTATGACCTTGACCTCGGATTTTTTTGAATGTGCTACTGCTTCTCGATGAGACAAACATAGTGGTGGCCGAAATTTTCCGATAGCTCCAAAAATGAAGATTTTATAGGGTAGGGGGACTAAAATTAACGTTTAAAGTGACCTTGACCTTGACCTATGACATTGACCTCGGATTTTTTCAAATGTGCTACTGCTTCTCGATGAGACGAACACAGTGGTGGCCGAAATTTTAAAATCGGACCATAAACAAAGATTCTACAGGGTACGGGGACTAAAATTAACGTTTAAAGTGACCTTGACCTTGACCTATGACCTTGACCTCGGATTTTTTCGAATGTGCTACTGCATCTCGATGAGACGAACACAGTGGTGGCCGAAATTTTCAAATCGGACCATAAACAAAGATTCTACAGGGTACGGGGACTAAAATTAACGTTTAAAGTGACCTTGACCTTGACCTATGACCTTGAACTCGGATTTTTTCGAATGTGCTACTGCTTCTCGATGAGACGAACACAGTGGTGGCCGAAATTTTCAAATCGGACCATAAACAAAGATTCTACAGGGTACGGGGACTAAAATTAACGTTTAAAGTGACCTTGACCTTGACCTATGACCTTGACCTCGGATTTTTTTTCGAATGTGCTACTGCTTCTTGATGAGACGAACACAGTGGTGGCCGAAATTTTCCGATAGCTCCAAAAATGAAGATTTTATAGGGTACGGCGATTTTTAAAGTGACCTTGACCTTGACCTATGACCTTGATCTCGGATTTTTTCAAATGTGCTACTGCTTCTCGATGAGACGAACACAGTGGTGGCCGAAATTTTCAAATCGGACCATAAACAAAGATTCTACAGGGTACGGGGACTAAAATTAACGTTTAAAGTGACCTTGACCTTGACCTATGACCTTGACCTCGGATTTTTTCGAATGTGCTACTGCTTCTCGATGAGACGAACACAGTGGTGGCCGAAATTTTCCGATAACTCCATAAAATGAAGATTTATAGGGTACGGGGACTAAAATTAACGTTTAAAGTGACCTTGACCTTGACCTATGACCTTGACCTCGGATTTTTCGAATGTGCTACTGCTTCTCGATGAGACGAACACAGTGGTGGCCGAAATTTTCAAATCGGACCATAAACAAAGATTCTACAGGGTACGGGGACTAAAATTAACGTTTAAAGTGACCTTGACCTTGACCTTTGACCTTGACCTCGGATTTTTTCAAATGTGCTACTGCTTCTCGATGAGACGAACACAGTGGTGGCCGAAATTTTGAAATCGGACCATAAACAAAGATTCTACAGGGTCCGGGGACTAAAATTAACGTTTAAAGTGACCTTGACCTTGACCTATGACCTTGACCTCGGATTTTTTCGAATGTGCTACTGCTTCTCGATGAGACGAACACAGTGGTGGCCGAAATTTTCAAATCGGACCATAAACAAAGATTCTACAGGGTACGGGGACTAAAATTAACGTTTAAAGTGACTTTGACCTTGACCTATGACCTTGACCTCGGATTTTTTCGAATGTGCTACTGCTTCTCGATGAGACGAACACAGTGGTGGCCGAAATTTTCAAATCGGACCATAAACAAAGATTCTACAGGGTACGGGGACTAAAATTAATGTTTAAAGTGACCTTGACCTTGACCTATGACCTTGACCTCGGATTTTTTTCAAATGTGCTACTGCTTCTCGATGAGACGAACACAGTGGTGGCCGAAATTTTTAAATCGGACCATAAACAAAGATTCTACAGGGTACGGGGACTAAAATTAACGTTTGAAGTGACCTTGACCTTGACCTATGACCTTGACCTCGGATTTTTTCGAATGTGCTACTGCGTCTCGATGATACGAACACAGTGGTGGCCGAAATTTTCAAATCGGACCATAAACAAAGATTCTACAGGGTACGGGGACTAAAATTAACGTTTAAAGTGACCTTGACCTTGACCTATGACCTTGACCTCGGATTTTTTCGAATGTGCTACTGCTTCTCGATGAGACGAACACAGTGGTGGCCGAAATTTTTAAATCGGACCATAAACAAAGATTCTACAGGGTACGGGGACTAAAATTAACGTTTAAAGTGACCTTGACCTTGACCTATGACCTTGACCTCGGATTTTTTCGAATGTGCTACTGCTTCTCGATGAGACGAACACAGTGGTGGCCGAAATTTTCCGATAGCTCCAAAAATGAAGATTTTATAGGGTACGGCGATTTTTAAAGTGACCTTGACCTTGACCTATGACCTTGACCTCGGATTTTTTTGAATGTGCTACTGCTTCTCGATGAGACGAACACACTGGTGGTCGAATTTTTCAAATCGGACCATAAACAAAGATTCTACAGGGTACGCAGTATTTTGACCTCTCAAGGTCAAACGGTTTGACCTAGGAAAAAAAGGTCACCATTTTCGAACTCAGCGTGCCATGGGCTATCTGTATGCCAATTTTGAGCGAAATCATTACTCGAATTTGAATCCGAATACGAATACGACGCTAACTTTATGGACATATTGCAGGGTACTCAGTGTTGCATACATCATTAATGACGCAGACCAAATGTCGCAAAATTCAAACTGAATTCCATGCGATCCATGCATTGTTTCGACTGCTTTTTAATTTTTGTCTTTGCCTCAAATATGTTTCTTCAGATGACAGAAGTGAAAAATGAAACGTTATTACCAGTATGCATACAATCGTTTCGTCTGAAATATAATCGCATTGGTCTTCCCATCACATGAATTTGGCGGACAAAGCATTCAAACAAAAAAGATGAATATGTAAACTTCCCGCCATCAAGCCCTTCTTCACCTGCCTGCAGACCAAACAGTTTCGGTTCCCACAATATCTGTATTCACAATTCGTAACACCGTCAGCCCGGCGGCCACTCTGGTCTCCCTGACACCCCGGCACAGGCAGTTCCGGTACTATCTGCCCAGCAGACACGAGGCAAAGTCGACGCGCGCCTCGGAGGCCCTGCCGGCCGCCGTCTCCTGGTCCAGGAGCCACTGCGAGTCGCCGGCGGCGGCCGGCCGCGCCTTGCGGGAGCGCTTCTTCACAATGGAGGGCGGCGTGACGGCCGGCGTGAAGCGCATCTCGGCAGTGCTGTACATGTCCAGGATGTCCGTCGCAGACCTGGAGAGAGTAGGAGCCGTGGTGCGGTCAACGTGCCTCAGGCGACACATTAAATATACCTATCAGTAAAAATAGACATAATGTAAAATAAAACAAACGCGTTTAACCCTATTAGTGGCAGGGGGGGGGGTTGTTTTTATCCACCCCTCAGGTTTTTCGGGAATATCTCCGAAACCGCTGAAGCTACGATGCTGAAATTTTCTGACTTTTCCTAAAACTAAATTGGGCACATTCCCTGAAAATTTCAAGTTCATAACTTTACCAGGGGCGGCTCCAGAGCACTGGGAATTGGGGGTCCTATTCGTGAAGCGAGTCATTTGGGCGAAGATCACGATGCTGCACCAGTTTTACGAACAGTGAATGAAAGGTATCATGTGATAACATATACAAAGTTATTGTGCATCCTCTTTTGACACGTTTTTGCTATAATAGGCGGATCCAGGCGTCCAAAAAGGGGGGTTATTTTTTACCTCCCAACATGGTGCCCTGACACCGCCTATGCATGACCAATACAATTTTAGTCGTTCTCTCATAAGAAAATTGTAACATAACAAGACCATTGCCACCCTTTTTAGAAACAGTACCAACAAAAACCTTATTTACTATACTTTTTGTGTACCCCCAATCTCAATGATCTGTATCCGCCTATGATTTTTGAAAATGCATATTTTTAGGATCCATGTGAATTCCTGGTTCATTCTCTATCGATCGGCAAAAGTTGCGTTAAGATTGGTTCAGAAACCTGGCCGTGATAAACAGTCTAAAATGTATCTGCAATTTGCCCGTTTTTACCCCCCTCTACCCCCCTATTGACATTTTATAATTTTATTTTTTTAGAAATGTAGATCTCGTTGAGCCAAATCGAATGCCGTTTGAATTTTGAAAATCGGCCGGTTAGATCTCGAGATATCAAGGGGGGGGGGGTCGTAAACAGCCCCCCCTGCCACTAATATGGGGTAGCCAGGAGCCTGCCACTAATAGGGTTAAGGGTCCAAGGGAACTACAAGAAGTAAAAAGGCCAGCGGATCACATCATTATTAAAACGACGAAGCATAATATAATTTATATTTAAAAAATAATACAAAGCAATACAATGGTTTGCAAGTTTATCTTTTACGTTAGACTTGGTTGTAATTATCTAAACCCTTCATACATCACTAATAACTCACTGCTGACGAAGGGCGGCCGGCAGCGCGAAGTCGCCCTGCACTGGACACGAGAGCATCACGTGGGCGGCCAGAGTGCGCACCGGCTGATGGTAGCTTCGCTGAGGGCACCGTACGGGAAATAAACCGTGACTGAATGTAGCAGCAGTGCATAAGGCACGGAAAACATAGAATGGGGGCAGCCAGCATAATTTGGAGGAACACATTTTTATAGCATGCTCTATACTCTGTAGTACCAATACGCCTTTCCGATTCCGAAGCAGCCAGTAGAAAATGGCGACCTAGGAATAAATACCGAGAAATGTATAAGAGCGCGTTTTATTCAATTTCTTACCATCACTCAAAAAAAAAAAAAAACTACCAGAGGCGAGCGAAGACAAATGAAATGCACAATTCTGATTTAATATGAACTATTAACTAAATATCCTTGAGACTGCTTCTATAAAATATTCGAAAAGTGTCTGCACGAAAGACGTCCAAAGAACATTCTGCACTGCCGTACAGCACTCACTACAGGAAGGCGATATGATAAAATAGCAAACTATTGACGCCGGACACACTATAAGAAGCCGTCAGGTCAGTAGCGGGCAGCGTGTATCGGTCGGACTAAGCCTAAGGGCTCCGAGTCAGCGGTAGTTCTTGGTGGACTCCGGGATGGCGGTAGTCATTGGTGGACTCCGGGACGGTAGTTATTGGTGGGCTCCAGAAGTAATTGGTGGACTCCGGTAGTTATTGGTGGAAGGCTCCGGGACGGCGGTAGTTATTGGTGAGCTCCGGGACGGTAGTTATTGGTGGACTCCGGTAGTTATTGGTCGGGGCTCCAGGACGGTGGTAGTTAATAGTTATCGGTTGGGCTCCGGGACTCCGGTAGTTATTGGTCGGGGCTCCCGGACTGCGGTAGTTATTGGTGGACTCCGGGGCGGTAGTTATTGGTGGACTCCGGTAGTTATTGGTGGACTCCGGTAGTTATTGGTGGAAGGCTCCGCTACGGCGGTAGTTATTGGTGGACTCCGGTAGTTATTGGTGGAAGGCTCCGGTACGGCGGTAGTTATTGGTGGACTCCGGTGGTTATTGGTGGACTCCGGTAGTTATTGGTGGAAGGCTCCGGGACGGCGGTGGTTATTGATGGGCTCCGGGCCGGCGATATTTATTGATGGACTCCAGTAGTTATCGGTGGACTCGCAGCGACGGTGCCACTGATTAATGACACTGCATGCACCCCACGAAAACTGCGGGGTGTCATGACACCGACACCGTCAGCCGCGAAACATGCAGCTGAAAATCGTTCATCAGAAGTCTATGTCACAATGAAACACGACTTTGATGGACGGTCAGCAGAATTTGTTTATAAATGGCCATTCGGTGCCGTGTCAAGGCTATAACCATTGGGAACGAGGCTCCATAGCCGACCCAATCACCTCGGTCCGTATCGATCGCGGTGGCTTACCGACCTGACGGAGGATAGGCTACACATGGGGAGGAGGGGGTACGTCCTGCCCGGTACCCTCGCGGCACAGCAGGTTCCACACACAGTTTCCACAGAGCTCGAGTTCGACCGGACAGCCCGACACGCCACAATGTGTGCGCCACCGAGGGGGAGCGCGACGCACTTCCCAGAAATAGCCCGTGCCTCACCGACATAAGGCTAGGGCAATATAGAGAAGTCTGTGACTAGGGTAATTGGCACAACCAAGGATGCATTATGTCGGCAAACATGCCAGTCCATGGACTAAATGGTTGCCGTTGCCGTAATAGCAAAATAAACAATTATGAAACACACGGCTAGGAAAAAATAGGATTTGCACAACTTGAAACAATTATATGGAAACAATTTCAGTTGGGCAGAACGGCGCCAAAATCTGATTCACTGAAGAGCTCCGTATGGGTTGACCGCCTGCCACTGCAGACTTGTGATGCTTTGTAACTATGTAAAATAGTCGGGTAAGCTCTATCGCCGAGATAAGCGGTAGACGCAGCCAAGGCCGTATGCAGCCACAAAACTCCTGACGAGCCAGTCGAAAATGCATCGGCCGGGAATCGAACCCGGGCCGCCCGCGTGGCAGGCGAGCATTCTACCACTGAACCACCGATGCTTACGATGTTGCCTCCCAAATTCAAAATAGATCAAAGAGACCACCAATCATGGCTCCCATCGTAATAGCCCGATGACGCCCACTGAGGGATCGCTGCCCACCACGTGGTGCTAAGGTCTGACCCGCTGGGACTCACCCGGAGTGCAGTGAGCTCGTAGAGCAGGGTGTTGCCGGCGCCGCAGTACTCGGGGTCATCGACCTCGGGCCGGTACAGACCGCTGGCCACCGACTCCGTGTCCAGCAGGCGGCTCGTACACGAGTGCACCTGGCACGAGCAGTGGAACAGTCAGAGAGACAGCCAATAGAACGTGGCCACAGACAGACTATTCCATTGCTCGTCGCTTGTCAACTAGCTTCGACGAACTAAATAAAATGCGGAAATCCAATGTAGACCCCCCCCCCCAAAAAAAAACTAGGGAACATTCCAAATAGCCAAAACACAAACATTCTTCCCTCCCCAGCCTCCCACTAACGCCAGCCCCTTCCTCACCATGGAGAGAGCCCTGATCATCATGAGTGCGGCGGCGGCGGCCGGGTGGGGCGCCCTCAGAGCCAGCGACGCCAGCCGCTTGGTGAACGAGAGGACCCGCTGCGGGGAGATTTTCTTGCGGCGTCGGATCAGCATTACGTCCAGGGAGGAGAGCGCGATCCGGAACTCGTCACTAGTGTCCTCTGGGGAGCGGAGGGGAGGGGGAGTCAGTCTGGGGAGCGGAGGGGAGGGGAGTCAGTCTGGGGAGCGGAGGGCAGGGGAGTCAGTCTGGGGAGGTTAGGGACTAGGCTGCCGGCGAGGTCAGGCAGGGGAGGGAGGGGGTATAAAGCTGCATCTGGCGCAGCGCACCCGGTTATACTGAGTAGTAAAGTAATCTTGGTTATACTGACGAAACAAACACCACGGCGGAAGTGGGATGATGTCAGATAACCGAGCTCGGCAAACTCGTGGAACATCGCACATAGAAACGGCAACGAAAATAGAAAACATAAGTGGCGAATGGCGATTGATTAACATTGAACAGCCTTCACACATACGTAGGAGCTCAAAGGTTATTGTACTGTACAAGCAGTAATCGGAAGGTGGTGGACCCACAATACAATCTACGCCAAAGCGGTTGGCGTTAGTCGCGATCGCGTAAGTGCAGGGGAAATGGCAGGAAGCAATCGACCAAACTGGAGTCTGTTTGATGTGTCACAGCTACAGTCCGGGACGGGGGTGAGGGTGCCCGAGCACTCCCCTGGTCCGGGGGAGGGGGGGGGGGGGGTAGCCGCTCCCCCGAGCCATCGACCCCGCGGGACGCGACAGAGGGGCGTGTTATGGTCTGTGAGCAGCCGAACTTGAGGGAATAGGGCGCTCTGCCTCACTGCTCCTTTCGCAAAACATTTCGTGTCAGCCGGAAGATCAGATAATGACATAGTTAAATTAAATTCAACAGTTTTTAAGCCAGCTCTATGTGGAGAAAACCTGAATAAAACGAAGTGAGTCAGACGACGTGAGCCAAGACGGCTACTTTTGAGACGATTATCTATATTATTCTGGAGTTCGCTGCACAAGCCGATACCCTGTGGGTGGGCTCTCATCAAGGATCCAGCACTGGAAGCACGGCCCAACCCGACCACCCGGTCCCACCTATCCCAACCCACCAAGGAAGACATCACTGTGCGTTAGGCGAGGTCCCAACCCACCTAGACAGACGTCGTTGAGGGCCCGGTAGCAGTGGCCGTAGAAGCGCTGCGGGTCGATGTTGATGGCTTCTCCCTGTCCGGAGAGCATGACAAACACGGTCTGCACGCAGAGCAGCACCTGACGCGTGGTCTGCAGGGTGCCCGAGGCCAGCAGGCCGTGGAAACTGTCCACCAGGTCGTGGAAAAAGTCCACGTTGATCATGTGAGCGAACCTGTGACCAGAGGAAGGACAGTGTGGTTAGAGTGCGATGTGAACGCATGAGGGCGGGATTTCGCTTACCGGGAGCTTAGCGCGACAAGATATCAATATTTGAAAGGTTGTTATATTCACTGTAAAGGTGAGGGAATGAAAATTCGACAATGAGTGGAAAAAATGACATGTACCAAACTAATTGATTGAGGCATTTGGATAATAGATGCATAATTATTAAAATGCAAAAACACGAATGATTAGCAATAATCGATGGGTTGGCCATAAATGCGATTAGGATATGCGTTTGAATGGACGGGATGGCTAGATAATACAACAAAATGAGGACAGCCTACAAAACAAAGCATACCCAGCCCAGTTCACCTCTCCCATCTAGCCCTATTCATCCCGTTACAAACCGTCTCCGTGCCGCCGCGCCACTCACTTGGCCAGTCCCTCCAGCACTGACGACATCAGCGCCGAGCGGGGCAGTTGACGCAGGATCTTAAAGTAGACGGTGAAGACGACGGTGAGGATCTCCGAGTGCCGCTTCTGCTTGTCCTGCTTGTTCTCCTCGGCCCGCGTGGCCATCAGCTCGCGCTCCAGGGCCTCCAGCTTCTTGGAGCGCTGCGGACGGCACCGAGCGACGGGCAGTGAGCACGGGAAAAGAGGGGGATGGAGATTGATAACAAGGGGCAATTAAGTAAATGATATGAAATACCACAGAGTTTTTGGCAGGGACCAAATGTCTCAGAGATTGATTAAGAATAATGGTTAACAGTGCTACTAGATTATTATGTAGCTTTACTAATACAGCATTGAGGCCCCACATTTCCTGGCTAAATCATAAACTCACTACTAAACCGGAAACGCTAAGATAACTCAGATCCCGTACCACTACCACATACCTTCCGCTCCTTGCGGGACATGGCCTTCAGCTTCTCCTTGAAGTTCATGAACTTCTTGGCCTTGGCGTCTGCGTCCCGCTCCCGGTCCAGGTCGACGTTCTTGATGCGCAGCGCCAGGAACAGATCGGTGATGTCGCGTCGGCAGTCGAACTGCTTGGCCTTGATCAGTTGGCTGAGCTTACGGACAATCTGACGGGCGGAGTCGGGGTAATAGGGTCAGACTGGTGACGGGAGGTGGGGCTAGAGGAGGCAGGGTGATGGCTGATTGGAAACGACTTCAGTCACCAGCGGTTTGGCAGATACTGCTCTACGAGTCCGCAATCATCGATAATTTTCCCCGACGTAATAACAAAGGCTCTGCTCTCATTGAGTCGTTACAGAAAGGGAGCAGCAAGCTAATTGCATGCAGTTCATAAATTCATAATCATGTTTAGCAGTAATGCCACAGGCAACTACGACTTCAACAAGATAAAATATCGAACAGCTCAGCCGCCTGACTGCCCCTCCTCCTTCCTCTCTCGCCTCGAGCGTTCTCCCTGCTCAGCAGCTCTGTCCCACCCTCTGCAGCCCGCTCTACTGAGCGGTCCTTCTCCTCACCTCCAGCGTCCGCTCTGCCGACCGGTCCTCGGCAAACACTGTCCGGATGGCTGCCGAGACCGCCGCGCGCACCGCCTCGTCCCGGTGGGAGGTGTGCGGCACCAGCGCGCCCACAAGGTTCGACGCGAAGTTGAAGTCGCGGAACCGCACCAGACACTGGCACATGCAGTCCAGGCAGAACATCGCAAGGCCCTGCCGGCCGGAGGAAAAAAACTAAGCACAAAAAGGGAAAATGTGACACCACGATATTCATGAAAAAAAAACATTGCACTACAATAAATCCATTCACCAGCTAGCACTATCAACATAAAAAACAAATATTATTTACTTGTATTTATGCGCTGATACTTATAAAACAAACGAAATAAGCTGCAACATTGCAAGATTAAACACTATTTACTTATCGACGAAGATACTGATGAGCAGACATGTGCATGGATCCGAGTGATGGATCTATGATCTCAGTGGATATCGAAGCAAAGTACAGGTTGGGATCTATGATCCCACCGGATCCGGCGTGAAAAATACATCTTGGATCTATGATCTCATATGATCTGACGATAAATTAAGAACATGGATCTATGATCTGAGTGGATCCCACCATGCACCACATTTGAAACCATGTTTTAAAGGGTTTCTATGCCAATTAGTGACACAAAACTATGGATTATGACGTGCGATCACATGAAATCACTACAGCAGAACGTTTGTGAGTTGAATCAAGTGCTTTTTTGGGATATATGTGTTATCAAAAAATAAGTGAGGATCTATGATCTCACCGGATCTCAAGCAAAAAATGAGACTCGGATATGTGATCCCTATGGATCTCTCGATAAATTACAGAGCTGGATCTATCATCCCGACGGATCCGAGATCAGGATCCGTGAGATCAGATCCCAGATCCATTTTCTCGGATCCATGCACATGTCTGCTGATGAGTCGTCTTGCCCCTAAACTCAGCATTCCGCGATGGTTCCGTCGCCCCGTCTCCTTACCTTGAGTGGCGTCTGATCGGAGCCGAGCGCCTTGGTGTACTCCTCCAGCTTGATGAGGTACTTTTTGTACGAGTTAATGAGCGCGTTCTCGTACTTGTACGTGGCGATCGTCTCTTTCTTCAGCTTCTGCGTGAGGTCGTGCTCCTGGAGTCGGTAGCCGGGCAGCAGGTCCTTGAACACCTCCAGCAGCGAGGCGGCCGCGTACTTCCGCACCGTCACCATCACCGCCGGGTCGCGCTCCGCGAGCAGGTCCAGCAGACGGTACAGGTTGTCGAACTGAGAGGAACGGGACGTTACAGTGTCACACAGCAGGTCCAGCAGACGGTACAGGTTGTCGAACTGAGAGCGGAGAGGAACGGGGCGTCACGTCACAGCAGGTCCAGCAGACGGTACAGGTTGTCGAACTGAGAGCGGACAGGAACGGGGCGTCACGTCACAGCAGGTCCAGCAGCCGGTACAGGTTGTCGAACTGAGAGCGGACAGGAACGGGGCGTCACGTCACAGCAGGTCCAGCAGCCGGTACAGGTTGTCGAACTGAGAAGAGAAGATGTTATACTGTCACAGCGGATGAGCTGCAAAGGCACATTAGGCCGAAAAGGCGGTACAGGTCGCCTTTAGAGAATCGCTTGGGTTTTAGCCTCCGCTGCTCGTCGTTGAAGCATTGCGGAGTTCAGTCATCCTTTTAGCCCGGTAAAACTCAGCGATCCAAAAAGGACGTTAACCAGCCGACAGTAAAAAAAAAAAAAAACGACGGACAGTGTCACGATGAGTGTAGGTGGAAGACACCCGCAGTCAAGTAGCAGGATAAAACGAGTGACGTAAATCGCCTCACCTTCTCCTGAGGCGTCTCCAGCAGGGCACGTGACAGCAGTCCGATGCGCAGCTTTGCCGCGTCGATCTTTGCCCTGCGCTCGGCGTAGATTTCGGCCACGCTGCGGGTAGCGTCAGCCGGCGGCGGAGGAGCGGCCTGGGTGTCCTCCTCCCCCTCCTCCTGAGCGTCCTGCTCCTCCTCCTGAGGACGGTCCGGGTCCTCGGCTGGGAAGAGGAGCGCGTTCATCAAACGACCAGTATTCGGCTGAAGAGCTGTGTGGGTTCGCGGTGGAGTGTGGTCGAGTGATCGCAGTTAGCTGAATGAAAGAATGTAATGAAGTTAAAAGAAAAAAACGGGTCGTGCTCATAAGCTTGGAGAACATAACATCGAAACGAGGAGAAAAATGTTATTTGTGTCGCATTCCACAGTTGCAGCCCCCAATAAGGAGCACATATTGTCCCGCTTTAAATCACGTCAAAACTGCGCTTCTAAGTACCACATCACCATAGTGGAGCTGTTACTCACGAGTTTTGACGAGCATCTTGCGTTTGACGACGCCGACCTTGGTTTTGATGGGCAGCAGGTCGCGGACGACGGGGAAGGAGCGCGGCTCCTGCTCATACTCGCGCTCCTCGTCCTCGTCCTCTGAGGAGGAGGAGTCCTCGGCGCGCGGCCGCTTCCTCCGGCCCGGCCCGGCACCGTCCGCCGCTCCCTCCTCGCCGCTGCGCCCAGACGGGTTTTGTAAGGCGGTTATATGACAGGAATAACTGGCTGCAGCTCATCAATTATAACTGCATTTTCTTCACACATTCAAGTAGGATTTCTTGTAGTAAGATTGATAAGTGATATGCAACCCACAGACTATCATAAGTGAGAAAATAAATAAAACAAAACAAACCAATCGAGCAGCAATTGGTACATTGGCAGTGTTCGCCCCTTTTTTCAGCGTTGGGATGCGTCTTATCTCACCTGTCCTCGTCCTCCATTAGAGAGATGTGACCGCGTTTGGCAGCCTTTAGCAGGTGCTCCAGGCCCTCCGTGTCCACTTCATCGGAGGGAGCGTCTGCAAACAAAACCCGCGTAAATACTGGTTCAGCGATATAACGACCGCCACTACTGTATGTCAAATATGTGCAGCAATCGGAGCACCTATTATCATGCTGTGAAAATATATAAATGTTGCATCACAATCGATGTACCATGTTCTAAATGCATCAACATGGAATGCACAATGGTTCACTTGTTGTTGGCCTTACTCAGGCTCTCAATATGATAGTGTTACTGATCTTGCACGGGAGTTTTTGATACGAGTGTCCAGCGTTTTGTATGGACCTTGGTCTCTAATTCTAAAAGATTTAAGGTAAAACGATTACCCAAGTTAATCAGTCATCAATCAATAACTATACTGGTCATCAGTCAACAAACTAAACTACCCGAACGTCTCACGGGTTGGGGTTACATTACACCACATAATCAGGTCACCTCCGTAGCAGGTCAAATTACAACTGACGTCACCAGGTCACGTCCCTCCCACATCTCCCGACATTGCTTCCCCCCCCCCCCCCCGGCCTCACCTGGTCCTCCTGGCCGCTCGGCGCCGGCGCGTGCCGCGCGGGCCGGCATGCCCAGTGAGCGGCGCAGCTCCTCGATCCGCTGCTGACGCTGCTGCAGCTCGTCGTCAGCACCGTCCGCCGGCGCGCGCCGCTGCCGCCGGCCGCCGCCCTTCGCCGCGCCGCCCGGCCGCCGTGGGGCGCCGCCAGGCGGACGCCCATGCTTGGCTTTCCCAGAGCTCTGAGATTTCTTTGATTTAGGAAGGATGGATTTCTTGCCTTTCTTCTTCATCATAGTTGAAATGGAATGAGTTTCTGTGGAAGCAAGATTTTGTCTTATGGTTGATCTAATCTGCATTTGAATTTAGCAGGATAGGTATTGTCTATAAGGACCCAAAGCCAGATAAATGTCAAACCAAAATCTGGTATAGCTAATAAATCAATTTGTTCATTAAAATAACAAAAGTTTGTGATATAATGCATGCTTGCACCACATGGGATGCATCATATATTCAATGGTTACTTATCACTCTGCATCAACTTAGGACTGCAATTTCTGTGTGCCCTCTTTTGTCACATTAAATGTGGCTATGTCCAACCCCGTGTCACCTCTTGCTGAGCTGGTGGGATTATATCCAGGCTCCTAGATGAAACCTAGATGACCAACAAGCAGGGGCGGATCCAGGAAAACTCCAAGGGGAGGGTCATGAATCGAAGTGGTGCCTCTACCTATACCCAAAATTAAAAACTCAACGGATTTCGTCCACTTCATTTTGGTGGTGCCCCCATTTTCAGTTTTTTCATCTTTATTTTTTATTTTTAGTCAGTATCTTAACTCTTAGCCACAACCACATTTACCAATTGTAAGCAAGTATATATGAATGTGCTATGTGTATATATGTTGTGGATGCTGAGTAGTGAGTACTTACCAGGAACGTTATCAGGTAAGCAAATCGTTGTCAGTCCGACGAACTTGACCCTGGCGTCTAAAGGGTCTGTTCTTGACACTTCAGGCTTGTCAGGGGCACCAAAGTCCTTCCAGGGACACCACAAACCTGTCAGGGGCACCTACGGCCTTGTAGGGGCGCCACAAGCCCGCCAGGGGCACCACAGGCCTGCCAGGAAGCAGGGGCACCACAGGTCTAGCAAGTATACACGACAGGCCTGTCAGGGGCACAACGGGCCTGTTGGGCCCATGAGCACCCCTAGGGGCAGGGGCACCACAGTCCTTCCAGGGACACCGCAGGCCTGTGAGGGGCACCAGCGGCCTTGCAGGGGCACCAGTCAACACAGGCCTGCCAGGTGCACCACAGACCTGCCAGGGGCACCAGAGGCCTGCCAGGAGCACCACCGACCTCGCAGGGGTAACTTGGGCCTGTCAGGGCCCAGGGGCACCACGGGCCTGTCGAGAGGCACTTCAGGCTTTTCAGGGGCACCATAGTCCTCTCCGTGCGCAGGGGTAGCAGGGGCACCAGAGGCCTGCCAGGGGCACTACAGGCCTAGCAAGGGCACCACTGGTCTATCAGGGGCACCACGAGCCTGTCATAGCCAGGCATCTCAGGCTTGTCAAGGCCCAGGGGCACCACAGGTCTGTGAGGGGCACCAGCGACCTAGCAGGGGCACCAGTCAACACAGGTCTGCCAGGGGCGCCACAGACCTGCCAGGGGCACCACAGACCTGCCAGGGGCACCAGAGGTCTGCCAGGGGCACCACCGGCCTCGCAGGGGCACCTTGGGCCTGTCAGGGGCACCACGGCCCTGCCGAGGGGCACTTCAGACTTTTCAGGGGCACCAGTCCTCTCCGGGCGCAGGGGTACCAGCGGCCTAGCAAGGGCACCAGAGGCCTGCCAGGGGCACCACAGGTCTAACAAGGGCACCACGGGCCTGTCAGGGGCACCTCAGGCTTGTCAGGGCCCAGGGACACCACAGTCCTTCCAAGGGCACCGCAAGCCTGTCAGGGGCACCAGAGGCCTGCCAGGGGCACCACAGGCCTAGCAAGGGCACCACTGGCCTGTCAGGGGCACCTCAGGCTTGTCAGGGCCCAGGGGCACCACAGTCCTTCCAGGGGCATTACAAGCCTGTCAGGGGCACCAGAGGCCTAGCAAGGGCACCACAGGCCTGCCATGGACACCACAGGCCTGCCAGGGGCACTGCCGGCCTTACAGGGGCGCCTCAGGCCTGTCAGGGCCACCACGTGCCTGCCGGGGACACTTCAGGCTTGTCAGGGGCGTTACAGTCCTGTCAGGGCCCAGGGGTACCAGGCCCGTGGTGTCCCTGCTAGGCCTGTGGTGCCCCTGGCGGTCCTGTGGTGCCCCTGTCAGGACTGTGATACCTCTGATAGGCCGGTGGTGCCCCTGGCAGGTCTTTGGGCCCCCGGGCCTCAAGGGGGGGCCATGACCCATGTGACCCCCCCCCTTGGATCCGCCACTGCCAACAAGGACAAGGACAAAACTGTTTTAACCACAAACCATGGGAAGTCACTATGAGGTCACTGGAGAATAGGACTCAGGCCAGTGACCTGGCTAGTGCACTAAACAGTCCAATTTATAGACTGTTCGCCAAACTGGAAGACATAAGTTACCTCTGTTTCAACTTTGAGTGTATCTTAAAATGGAAGCCTTGAGTCAAACTTGGACTCACAGTCACCAAGACAAAAACCAAAACTGTCAACTCAAATTCCACAGCCACGTGAAACTTCTGAAAGTCTAAAGGTAATAATAGTTGAAATTACTCAAATTGAGACTGTGCCTGTGAGGGTAGAGTAGATAAAATACCTAGTTAAGTTCATAAGCTGATGGCTTTTTCATTTTTCCCACTTGAAGACGGCCAGACCAGATTTTTTAAAACAAAAACTTGTTCAAGATTCAGGTGGCTGATTTGGAGAGGTGGCCGCAGGTCATACAACAGCGAAAGTCCCTGAATTACTGGAAAATTAACAAGTTTAAAAATGTAGGTATAGCTTACAAAATCTAATAATTTACAACCTAAAATAATCTAAAATAAAATTATTAAAAAGCGCCACAATTTGTGTTGCAGTCTCAAAATACATGCCACCCATTTACCTCCCACGAAAGTCCACCAAACCAGCCACCAAGATTCATCGAGATTGAATTTTGAAATCGATTTATCAACGCCGCGTGCCAGTGCCTACCATGTAAAATAGCCAGTGTATGTATGGGATATCGATATGATAACACGACCAGAACATATTGGAAGCCTGTAATGAGGACACGAAATAGAAATTATTTTTCAACCCACTCGCCCCCAATATAGAATATTTGCTTATAATCACGGGTCACAACTCACAAATTATATTTATCCGGCTTCTCTCACACTCTCACCATCTCACACACCCAACATGAACACACACCACGCTTGTGGCATAGCTTGCTTCCATATTAGGTACATTTGGAAGCATCTTAGTTCTTTTCTTCATAAGTCAGGAAATCTCTGCATTCAAATAAATAAGAAGGGCAGCAATTTTGCAAATTTAAATTGATAAGAAATCACTCTGAATGTTTATGAGAAAGATTCTGAACAAAGAATTTGAAATTTCAGTCTATAAAGGCTTATCCTGTAAAACAAATCATTAATACTTTTTACCTTACCTTACCTTACCTTACTGTTGGCGGGACTTTGGGAGGCCAGAGGCCTTTTGGACCCGTTCTCATCGAGCTCTTTGAATCTCGGTTATTGCTCTAGCTTAAGTAGGTATGTCATAAATATGATCAGACCAGTGACTATCAAGCCGGTTCTTGAACTCGTTAGCAGAGGTCGCCGTCACGACGTGGGGAGGCAGGGAGTTCCAGTCGTTTAGCGCCCGGACGCTCCAGTGGTTTCTCCGAGCTCTTGTCAGCGCTGTCGGTTTCGCTAGCTTCATGGAGTGACCTCTGGTGCTTGTAGAAGGAGCCGGCTGGAAGAAGTCGTCCTTTGCCAGGTTGAGGTGGTCGTTCATCAGCATGTACACCATGATTACGTCACCTCTGCGTCGTCTGTAGAGCAGGGATGGAAGCTTGAGTTTGCTGAGGCGCTCCTGATACGGAAGATGACGGATCTCCGCGACAAGCCGGGTAGCTCGGCGCTGTACTCGCTCCACAAGAAGCTGGTCTTCCTTGTTAAAGGGTCCCCAGACAATGTTCCCATACTCCAGGTGGGGGCGCACCAGCGTCTTGAAGAGAAGGGGTAACGTCTGAGTGTCCAGCAGCTCGAAGGAACGCCTGATGATCCCCAGGATCTGGTTTGCCTTCTTGATGGCCGTGGCAGCCTGCTTCCGAAACTTCAGCTGCTCGTCGACGATGACTCCCAGATCCTTCTCCTCCCCAACTTGTGCGACAGGGGCTCCAAGCAGGGAGTACTCGTGTCTGGGATTGCCGGACCCCAGATGCAGGACCTTACATTTCCTCTGATTAAAAGGCAGCAGCCAAGTCGTGGACCAGTGTTCGAGTCTTTCCAGGTCCAATTGCATCTGGGTGCGGCCCTGGGTTCCTTCCAGCCAAGGACTCGCATACAGTTTTGCGTCGTCCGCGAAGAGCTTGATATGGCATTTGACACAATCGGGGAGGTCGTTGACGAAGACAACGAAGAGAGTCGGGCCCAGGACCGAACCTTGAGGGATGCCGCTCCTTACTGAAACAGGAGCAGACCTGGCACCGTTCACGACTACTTGCTGACTGCGTCCGGTGAGGAAGGCCTCGATCCACTTCAGCAGATTCCCTCGAACCCCAAGGCCGTGCAGCTTCCGAAGTAGGCGCTGGTGGGGGACGGAGTCGAACGCCTTTCGGAAATCGAGGTAGGCGACGTCAACTGGCTCCTTATTCTCAATCAGCCGCGTCCAGTCCTCCAGGGATGACAGGAGTTGAGTAGCACATGATCTTTTCGGGAGAAAACCATGCTGAGCATCATTCAGCTGTCCCGTTTCGGTCAGGTGCTGAATAAGCCTGTCCCGGACAAATCCTTCAAGTATCTTTGACAAGACTGATGTCAGGCTGATTGGCCGGTAGTTTGTGGACTCCTGTCTGCTGCCACTCTTGTAGATAGGGACTACAGAGCCCTTCTTCCACTCGGATGGGAGCTCGCCGCTCTCCAGCGATTTCCCAAACAGCGAGCTGATGGGAGCACATAGTGGGATGGCCAGCTCACGAAGGACTCTCGAGGGGATCTCGTCGGGACCCGGGGAAGTTGACGTTTTGAGGTTGCGAAGCTTCCTCTCGACCATGTGAGGAGTTACCTCGACTCTCTCGAGGAGGGGACCTTCCCATTGAGATGTCAGGCCAGGAACGCTCGAGCAGTCTTCACTCACGAACACACTGGCAAAAGCCTCGGAGAGCACAGCCGCTTTCTCCTCATCAGAGCAGGCCAAGGAGCCATCAGGCTTCTTGAGGTCTTCGATCCCCGCCTTTGTCTTGGTCCGGGAGTTGACATATCGCCAGAAAGGCTTAACCCCTTCTTTGAGGTTGCTGACAAGCTGCCTTTCGAAGTCCCGCCTGAGTCTTCTTGTCAGACTGCGCAAGTCGTTGCAAACTCGAGTGAAGCGGGTGTGATCGGCCTCGGCATGTGTCCTGATGTAGCGCCTCCACAGTTTTGTTTTTCTATTCCTGAGTGTCAATGCCTCTCTTGTCATGTAGATACTTTTCTTCTTTCGGTGCTGTTTCAGCCTCGGGATGTGCTTGGTCATCGTCAGCTTCAGGGTGTCCGAGAAGAACTTGTAGTGATCCTCCAGGGGAGCTAGATCCATGCTCCTCCATGCAACACTCTGGAGGTCTCTGGCCATGCTCTCATACTCTCCTCTGTGAAGGTTGAGCCTGCTGTCTAGGGTGTCTCTCCTGGACGTATAGCAGTGCAGGTTGAACCGCAGTATCTCGTGGTCACTGTTGCCTAGAGCAGGGAAGTGGGCTAGATTTGTGACCATGCCCTCCTCATTTGAAAATATCAGGTCAAGGGTGTGAGGAATAAATCCATGTCTGAAGCGAGTAGGCTGCCTCACATGCTGGAATAGGTAGGCATCCCGCACAGCCTCAAGAAATTTTTTTGACTTAAGAAGTTATTCCTTCAATTTGTAAAGTAAATATTCTTATTCATATGCTGCGCAAATGTTACGAACCATCACATGCAACATTTGTGCTGAATGTCGAGAAAAGACACGGTATATAGGGCCTTGGACACGGCGTTGTTGTTGTTTGCGTGTAGTTATCGTTATACGTCTTGGGGTTGAACTTACGTTGAAATCGAATTAGGTGCAGGTACGGTGTCAGTGAAGTCGCCATTTTGCACCGCGCCGTATGCTCAAAGTCAGGGAAAGCAGCGTCGACAGGGACCGATGGTAGGTACCATTATGACGATCGCCGAATAAGCTGCGTCGACGAGGCCGAAATTCTGGGCGAGGGACACCAGAGAAACGGGTATATATTCTTCTACCTCCATAAAGATGCACACCATTCCATGCTTCTATCCTCAGGATACTGAAATCCTTCTCCTCCACGCCGAAGCCGCCCTCCGGGCTGGACAGGCAACTTTATCTCATGAGTCATGCGGGTTGCTCCCTTGGAGCGGCACCGCTGCTCCCCCGAGGGAGCGCACTTCGTAGCTGAGTGCAGTGAGTACCTTGGGGCTGGATGGCCTGTCCTCTGGACGGGCTCAGCCCCGGTGACTCACTAAGTCATTAGGGTGCCGGGCCAGACCAATGTCTCCCCCTATATCCTATCATCCTCCCGGCTCTGAAATGGTCTCATTGGACCGAAAGGGCCTAACCCAACAAAAAAAAACAAAGATGCACAAAGACTTGTGCAACCAAGCGGTCAACGTGGAGGGAGCCAGCGGGATGCTGTGACCATGGGCCACGGCGCACCAGGGAGCACAGGGTCTGAGCGGCACTGGTGGTGGAAAGACCCCCGACTGCCTCCTTGTGTATGGCTGTATGTATATTTTGGTGAGATAGTAACAAATTCGTTTGTATCATGTCTCAGGTGCTCATGTAAAAAATACCAATTTTATCCTAAGGGGCCACTATTAGCCATTGCAAATGACAGTTGCCCCAGTATATTAAAGGTATAGGTACTGGTTTTGAGAGGATCCCAATTATTTCTATTATGGAAGCAGTTAAATGAGTGTTGATTGATTCCTGGTTGTGTCTTTCCTCTGATACTATGATCTAGACCATATTTTCAAGCAATGCATTGTTCAGCAATATATAACTGATACTTGTTTGCAAGATGAAATGCACCTGCATTAACATTGTTGCTCTCATATCAATATAAGTACACCTACCTAATGCTTAAGAAGATTTAGTCTCAACATCCTGATCAGGGGCTGCAAATACCAAGAATACCTTGAAATACCAACTGACATGTGTTTTGAACCTTTTTCAGGTTTGACTGGTGCCCTTTGCTATCCATTTGATCCCAAAAAGCAGTAAGCACGAGCTTCTTGTGAAACAAGTTATCACTAAGAACTAAGAAGAGTATTGCAGACCTTACTGGATCTCAAACAGTCAAGATGAAAGTGAAGTGTTTAGTTCGAAATCCAGATGATTACATGAGAGAGACCAAAAAGGACATCTTCAAGAGTGAGTTATTGCATGCCTTCTTGTACTTGTAGCACATTTCTATTTATTTACTTATTTCAGTGGGGTTTGCAGTTTGCTCCTCTTTTTCTAGGCATGTTGAACAGTGTGCTTCTTTATGATTGATACTTTGTTGCTTAGCTACTTAAATTTGGCATTGTTTATGCAGCATGTCTTGCCTTGGTCCTGCAAGTGTGTACAATGTACATATTACAGAATGTTTAATGATGTTTAGATCTATAGATGGCCCTTTTGCTTAAGCGACCCCTCCGTCTTCCCTGTGGCAGTGCCGCGGAACTACGACCCTGACCTGCATCCGTTCGCCGCGCCACGCGAGTACACGCGCGCCATGAACGCCGCCAAGCTGGGCCGCATGCTCGCCAAGCCGTTCGTGGGCAGTCTGGACGGCCATCGGGACAGTGTCACGTGTCTGAGCAAACATCCGAGCCGGCTGTCGCAGCTGTACACGGGCGCCGCCGACGGAGAGGTCAGTGACCGGGGGGACTGAGGTCAACCGATGGGGGGGGGGGGGGTTAATGCCGGCTGTCGCAGCTGTACACGGGCGCCGCCGACGGAGAGGTCAGTGACCGGGGGGCTGAGGGGGGGGCCAGGGGTAACTGATAGGGAAGTCATTGATATGGGGACATAGATCAATGGATGGAGAGGTCAGTGACAAGAGGCTGCCAGAAAGGTAGGGGTCCACTAAGGGAGGTCAGTGTGGGGGAACTGGATGGGTACAAAGGTCACAGGGTGGGTCTCATTGGTATGGGCGGGGCTGTGGGTGCAGGGTAGGGCGTTAGTTACCGTTATCGCTGTGTCTGTGTGTGTGTGGGAACTGTGTCATAGAGAGATGTAGTTCGCTGCTCCCGGTGTGTAACGCGTGGGATTACACGTGTATATGTGTACATCCGCGCGCGGTTGATGCGTCACGCGGATTGTGCACGTTTTATCAGCCCATCAGTGCGAGGGCAGCACGACTTTCCCTTGCTACTTCCTCATTAGGGGTATAATTTGGTGAGCGCACTCGGAAAAACCTGCCCCGAAAGCACTGTGTTACATCGGTCGGGATGACTGTCATAGTGGTAGTCTGCCCCGGGGCTAATTGTCCATTGTATTCACCCCTTTATAACGGGCTATTGTGGTCGTAATAACGCCAGCGCGTGTGGCCTTGGCAGTGGATTCGCTCCGTCATTCCCCGTGATTTTGCTAACACAAAGGCGGAAATCTATCGTCCGTTCCATCTCACGTGCTCCAGCCCCCCCCCCCCCCACGCGTCTCCTTGTTCTGTCTCACTCCCTCCACGTGCACTAGTGAATCCCCACTCGTGGTTCACGCCCCAGCAGAGGTCAAAGGTCAACACTAACGCGCTCTGCACCCCGGCAGGTGCGGATCTGGGACCTGGCGCGCATGCGCTGTCTGCGCACCGTGCAGGCGCACGAGGGCTACATCCGAGCCATGACGCATACCAACGACGGCGCTGCGTTCCTCACAGTCGGGGACGATAAAACCGTCAAGAGATGGCGCTCGGGAGAGCTGGAGTACGGCGAGGAGGACGAGCCAGAGAATACCATCCTGCTGAGGGTAAATATACTGACACTTTACCGTCCTGCAGAGGGTAAATATAGCTGACACTTTACCATGCTGGTGAGGGTTAATACGGACATTCTACCATACTGCTGAGGGTAAATACAGACAGGGCATCGGCGGGTCGGGTCCGGTGTCCTAGGCACCGTAATAGTGATTGGGCAGGACATGTGTCGTGAGTTCGTGACAAACCTTTTTTGCTATGTGGCTTATTTGAAATGACTTTCAAAAACACCACGGGAAGGTGCTGCGCTGAGTCATACCAGTCTGTGCTCAGCTCGTCAGTTGATCAATTAATTCTCTCACGGCTATTGGTGTTCCAGCTTGTAAAGCCATCGCTTACATTGTATTTCTTTAGAAAATATCAGCAAGTCGTGTGGCGCGTCGTGACGTGTTCCGTTACCGTACCGTTTCGTGCCGCCCGTCTGTGACGATTATCGTGTCGTTCGCAGACGATTGTGACCAGTATCAGTCACGCCGTCGGCCGGGCAGAGTTCGCCACCTGCGGAGAGACGTGTCACATCTGGGACGAGTCGCGAAACGAGCCCGTCAAAACCTTCTCCTGGGGCGTGGACAGTCTCAGCTGCGTCCGGTACAACCCCGTCGAGACGCACGTGCTCGGTAAGACCCCCTGTCCCCCGCCCTCCAGCGTTACAATGTGTGCTGCTGTGGTTGGTCTATCAACTCTTCATCGTACACTGGGCTAATCGGCGGTGGCTGCATCATGTGTGTGGTTGTGTTTAACCGTGTTTCTGTCATCGCTGCTAGAACAACGTCAGTTTGTCGTGTGAAACATCCGTCAGATGTATCATACACGCGGCGTCTGAAATCCCCTATTCAGGGCACGTTTTGTCGTTGAGCCGTACTGAAGAATCCGATCTCGCGTGTCATGTTGGTTTTCTAGAAACGGTAGTGCCATCAGAGATCAGCATGGTTCGAGTCAACAGTGTTTTCTCCCTATGGGTTTCCCATTTCATATTGCGTTAGGGATGTGACGTACGGCATAGACTTTCCTCGTTTGGAATTTCCGTTATTCACTAGAAGCAATGTGGAGAAGTGTTTGCTCACGGTGATCTTGCTGGTGTGTGGTATTGCGTGCCTTTATTATCACCCATGTAATGTAACCATCAGAAGTAAATGGCTTGATTGTTTGATAGGCTATGATGTGTCTGATAACCCGTGTTACCGGTTCGTTTAGTCCTCTCGTAGGTGATTTTGTTCGACATTCACACCGATACCTGTGAGCGACAGAGGCGTGAAGCTATGAGATCGTTTGTACCCGCTGCTGATCTCCCTGCTTCCTCAGGAGTGAGTTTGTAGGCGACAGCGACCCTCTGTGACCTGTGACCTCAGGCTGACTCGGCGCTAACAGTGACCCCGTGACCCGGTCAGACGCGTACGCCAGTAACCGCAGTGTAATCTTGCCACTAACAGTGACTGCTGTACCCCGGTCAGACGCGTACGCCAGTGCCACTCTGTGACCGCACCACTAACAGTGACCCCTCCCCCGTGTCCCCCGCCAGGGCGTGCGTGCGCCAGTGACCGCAGTGTGATATCGCCACTGACAGTGACTCAATGTCCTGCCAGGCGCGTACGCCAGTGACCGCAGTGCGTGACCTCACCACTAACAGTGACCGCTCCCCGTGTCCCCCACCAGGCGCGTGCGCCAGTGACCGCAGTGTGATCCTGTACGACACTCGGGAGCAGCAGCCGATCCGACGAGTCACCACCCAGCTGCGCTCCAACGTGATCGCCTGGAACCCCATGGAGGCGTTCGTGTTCACCGCCGCCAACGAGGACTACAAGTGAGTCTGGGGGGGGGGGGGGGAGGAGAGGGGACGCGAAAGGCAGGGTCGGGATGTCATATGACACAACTCACTGTAAGTCAGGCCATAGAGGTTGGAAGAGAGACCGTGCTTAGAAGATTGTCTTGGAACGGATACAGCTGTTTTTTTCGAGACTGTTGGTGTTGTTATATTTCCAGGTAAGTTTTTTTTTTCAACGGCTACTTGTGTGATTTTGAGTGGGCCTGTGGCCTTCAGAAGGCACCGTGTGCCGTCTGGTTGTCGAGGGTTGTGTTCTCCGGAGATCGTTGGTTATGTTCGCGGAACCGGTCAGCGCCGAGTCATGTCCCAGTCAGTTCTGGTCCGTATTGCGGCACTCGGCCGGTAAATTCCAGTGACGCAATATCTCGGTAAATGTCCGGTACTGTCTGGTCGTCAGCAGGAAAGTCGGCAATCATTGCATTCTTTAATTACGGGGACTCCATCTTTGTCATGGAAACCCATTGACTGTGCACGTTTTACTGATATGCTACAGTTGTGGATTATGGTCGCGACTTGTTCGGAGCGCAGCAGGCATGAATCCGCTCATTCAATACCTTTAGCTATAAACAATCCGTCCATTTTCGGCAGCTATTTTTCCGATGGGACATGCACATTGCTCACCCTGTGCAGTGGTAAAGCCTTGCTCGCTCCTTTCCCGCTTCCAGCGAGTACCCGGGATATAGGTCTGACCAGTGACCATCCCCCTCCGTTCCCAATCTGAACTCGTGGGACATGCGTCGGTTTAACTCCCCTCTCCCCGTTCCCAGCCTGTACTCGGGACATGCGCCGGTTTAACTCCCCTCCCTCCATTTCCAGCCTGTACTCGTGGGACATGCGCCGGTTTAACTCCCCTCTCCCCGTTCCCAGCCTGTACTCGTGGGACATGCGCCGGTTTAACTCCCCTCTCTCCATTTCCAGCCTGTACTCGTGGGACATGCGCCGCCTACAGCGGCCGCTGCTGATCCACAAGGACCACGTGTCGGCCGTCATCGACGTCGATTACTCGCCGACCGGCCGGGAGTTCGTCTCGGGAGGCTACGACAAGACGCTGCGCATCTTCGGAGCGCGAGAGGTGAGTCCCGCGCGCCGTCCCGTCCCGTCCCATCCCGGCCCCGTCGTCCCGACCTATCCCGTCCCGTCCCCGGTCACCGTCCCGTCCCCGTCACCACCATCCCGTCCCGCCCCGTCCCCGTCTCAGAGGATGGTAGCTGGTAGACTGGGATGTCGTGAGATAACTAGTGGGGTGTTACATGGGATGTCATTGGCTGGGAATCGGTATCACGCCGTAGCAGTCACAGTCTGTCCCGCTGTTTCACACATGGCCGCCCTCATTGTAATTGGTTCCGGGTGTTTGCGTGTTCAGCATAGTCGTTAATCACCCTCCGTGGGAACACTGAAGAGGTCAATTCAGTGCGATAGTCGGGATCCTTTGTGAGATCAAATGCAAGGTTAACCCAAGGTCGTGTTGATGGTCACAGTGGTTAAGATTAACTGTATAATGTCAGGCTCACATGCCTGATAAGTGCATCATAGCAAGCCCAAGGCTATGTTTACTTTATAACCTCTGAAGTTCTCAGTGACGATGTGCATTTAGTGGATTTCGGTGGGAGTTTACCGGGTTTGATGGGAGTTTGGCGGGGTTCGATGGACGTGTGCCGCGTCCTGTGTGTCCTCCCGTGTGCTGAGCAATGTTGGACTTGTGACTTTTGGTACTGGTCCCGAATGATAAAATCTGTCCGGAGAACCGGCCAGCTTTTAGAACACTCAACAGGAAAATCATATGTTTGGCCTACTAAATGTGACAGTTTATAAAATGTAATCTCCCAATGCTATAGCTGCATGTTTTAGGCGTAATAACAGCAGTTTTTATCACATAGGCTGGAAATTTAAGAGATTTCATGTGCCAGAGTATACATTTGTAAAGGAGAACAAAATCGTTTGGACCCGACTGGGACCAGCAAAGGGCCTTATTTCCAACGTTGGTGCTGAGTGGCTCCGGCTGGACGCCGGGCGCGGTTCCTCGGCGGTTGGTCCGGCCGCCCGCCGTGGGAGAATCACTGGGACCGTGAGCCGGCGGTGGTCGTCAGTCCGGCCTTTGTGCGCCGCTGGTCGCCGGCGCCGGCCACACCCGGATGGTCTGTCTGCGGCAGACCGGCGGGCGGGGCAGACTGCACGGTCCGCCGCCGGCAGACTGGACAGGACGGCGTAACCCGGCCGGATTATGGGCGGGGTACTAGGGGACGGGACGGTCTACCATACACGGGCAGTGGACAAAGGGCACCCATCTAACCCTGCCCACTCCTCTACGGATCCAAGCTCCGGGACATTCGCCACCCGCGGGCAGCGGACAGTGAACAGCCCTCTGACCCCGCCCCTCCCCCACAGCCCCGCTCTCGGGACATTTACCACTTACAGCGGACAGTGAACAGCCCTCTGACCGCCCGCTCCTCCACAGCCCCGCTCTCGGGACATTTACCACTTACAGCGGACAGTGAACAGCCCTCTGACCGCCCGCTCCCCCACAGCCCCGCTCTCGGGACATTAACCACCCACAGCGGACAGTGAACAGCCCTCTGACCGCCCGCTCCCCCACAGCCCCGCTCTCGGGACATTTACCACACGCGGCGGACAGTGAACAGCCCTCTGACCGTCCGCTCCCCCACAGCCCCGCTCTCGGGACATTTACCACACGCGGCGCATGCAGCGGATCACCTGTGTCTGCTGGACCGGTGACGACAAATACGTGCTGAGCGGCAGCGACGAGATGAACATCCGACTGTGGAAGGCGCGGGCCAGCGAGAAGCTCGGCGTGGTCAAGGAGCGCGAGCGCGCCGCGCGCCAGTACAACGAGCGGCTGGTGGAGAAGTTCGCCAGCCACCCGCAGGTGTCACGTATCGCGCGCCACCGCCAGGTGCCCCGCCAGGTGCTCACTGGCAAAAAGGAACAGCGCGCCATCCACCAGAGCCAGAAACGGAAGGAGGCCAACCGGCGCGCCCACTCCAGGCCGGGCACGGTGCCGCGCGTGGCCGAAAAGGACAAGTTTGTGCTCAAGGAGGAGGAGTGAGAAGGGGTGGAGGGGGAGGGGGGATTGCTGTCGGCGCCTGTCGACTCGGTACTGTCTGTGTTATACTGCAAACAAACGACCGTGGAGTGTGGAATATATTTGTATTTTGATCGGTCTGTGTTGTGTCGTGGGAGGCATGTGGCTGGGAGAAAACCGCGGACCTAGATAACGGGCGGTTTGACCTTGGAGCTTTTCATTAAAGCCGAGGATTTGGTGACGGTAACATAGCCTTAGGATAGGATTAAGATGGGATGCTAAATTTGGCCATTCTCAGGATTCGTAACGAGCCTGAACGGGGCTGGTTGATGATGCAAAGTGAAAAGCATTATTGGTCAAATAATCAACATTTTTATTGATGAAGATCATCATCCAGGGCCGCTTGTTAAGCGTGCTCTGTTGCTGGCATTCGTCTCAGTTCACTTTGACAAGGTTGCAATCAGCTTTTTTTAATTAGCAGGTCCGGCTGGATGATTCTATTTTTTTTCGCTTTCGACGGATTTCTGCTGAAGCGGTATTTGTGGTATTAGTTGCGACAGTGTAGCGTGCATTTCCGCATTATTCGCGGTCGCCGCAGTGCCGGCTAGACGGCTAAATCGGCCGGTGAGCACTCAGGTGCGCCTCTCTTCCCGTCGGCTCCCGCGGCGACCTTGGTCTCGAGCCTCCCCCCAGATTACCTTCCCTTCCCACCCTGGCGCTGCTGAGAGCTGGTGCGAACCGGCCTCCGTCTGCAGAGAGGATATAACCTCGACCTATCATCCTGACCTCGGCGGACAGAGTCCACCCGTCTGCCGTTAGCGGCGGAGCGCTGCTAACTCGGGGTGCAGATGAGCCGATTTCCCTCCTACAAGGCGCTCACTTCCAGAAGCCAATGATATCATATTGTGATCGGCTCGGAAAATTGGCATGGATTTAGGTGAAGGTCTCGCTACCTGGAGATGCCGCTTCAAGGAAATGTTGCATTTCAACGAGCTTCTTATGCATTGTAAGCCTATGGTCTTTACCATATTTGCGTCTTTGATCCATACCTGCATATCATATGACTTAACTGCTGTCACTTAGACAGTGAGAAAAATAGAATGAATTCGTTTATTTTTTAATGAACTAATACATCAGGATTAGTTTATCCTGTACCTATTATTTTTCAATGCAGGCCCAGATGCGCGTGCTGCTAACTTATTCTTTATGCAGCCGGTTTGCAGACTGTGTGATGTGGTCCGTGCCCCGTGGCCTAGGTTTTTGCGAAAAAAAGTTCATTGGCAGGTGAGAAACTGGCGTTGGGCCAGGGGCGGATCCAGAAAATCTCCAAGGGAGGGGCCATTAAAAACCAGGAGGCCCCCCCCCATAATCCCACCTGTTGGAGGCCCCATCTTCCCACTTGTTGGGCCCCCCCCCCCAAAAAAAACTGCGTCTATTGAGCTTATCTAGCTGTTCAGGCAACATCTCAACATTTGTGCAGGCTTGGAGGCCCTCTGTGCAGGTTAGGAGGCCCTGTAAAAGTGGTCATCTCTGTGAGTATAAGAGACCTCCAAGTTATGAAAAGCTTTACCAATCTTCTAACAAAGAAGTCTTCTCAGCTAGTCTTCTAAGAAATAACTAAGTGGGTAGGTTAAAAAAAAAACTCATCGGATTTCGGCCACTTTATTTTCAGGAGGCCCCCTTTTCAGCTTTTTACTTTTTAACTTTTTATTTTATTTTTGAAAAAAATCGGCCAAGGGGGGGGCCATGGCCCCCATGGCCCCCCCCCCTTGTATCCGCGCCTGCGTTGGGCAGTACTGCTATACGAGATAACGGGAACTTTGTTATGCATCAGTGCTACAAGTGATGCGGGTAGGAGTGTTTTAACGTCGCTTCTCATCCGTGGTTTAGATTGGTAGGTGACGCTGCGTTCTTTTTCGCATTTGCCGGTTGCCGGTCCCGTAGCTCAGTTGGTTAGAGCGTTGGACTCCGCGTGGTGAGAGCACGCGTTCCCGGTTATAACAGTCCGGGTTCGAAGCGCGACGGGCGCTCGACATTTATGGGCCTCCTGACAGGTATGGTTGCGGTTGGTGGCAGGCCGTAGCCAGGTGAAGTCAGCGAGGGGACCGGCCGTGCGCGGCTTTGTGCGCACGTTAAACTTTGGACTCTAAATTCTGCCATAGAATCGGAATTGCGCGATCGGAGGGTAGAGGGCAGGGTCATCGCAACAAGCTTCGCTTAGCGGTGGCTCTGTCCTTGTGAATCCTTCCCATCAGAAGGTTCGGACAAAATTTATATAAAAAAAAAAATTATATTATCGTGCTGACATTACACATTTAGGGACGAAATGACTTTGCCTACTAAGCGAAATTTCTCGGGGACCTGTGCCACGCCTATGTCGCAGCGTAGTGGTACTGCCCCATGCTGCATCGCAGTCTCCGCGTCTCTCAGCGGTTCCTGTACGCAATGCCTTCCCTAAATAAGGTGAACGAGGGATGGAAAGCAAAGTTTTAACGTCTAACATAGGGTATGGACTTTTGAGCTTTCCTTATGGCAAGTGATTTCTGACTCCGCATATGTTAGAATCATTAGGCGCCAGGTCGCCTGAGGTCAGGTCACCAGGTCGCATGTATTTGGTGCACAGCACAGATGCATCGGGATTATTATTCGCATGCATTATTCATATTCATTCATATTCGCGCTTACATAAGGCCTTGTTGATCCTTTCGACTCACTCCCGGGAAACGCAGCAAGCACCGAGCAGAGCCCTCTGCGAATACCAACCATTCGGCCGAACGAATCGCGCCCACCTGACCTTGTAATCCTACACCTGGCCCGTCTTTACCGGCGGATGTGCGATCACGTGACTGGGGAGGGTTTCGCGAACAAAGCTCAGCGGCCGCCTGGTAACGCGCGAGGCCCTGGTGGGGTGGCATATTTACGTCTGGACAACGAGGGTGCCGTGCGGCCTCGCACACTGCCGCGGGGCCCGGCCGGCTGTTTTGACTGCCTAGTGGCTGCCAGCAGCGGCGGCCGGTGCCGATGGCCGGGCAGACCGTGCTAGTCGCCGCGGAGGGCAGCGACCGCCAACAATGGGCGATCGCTACACTCGCTCGGTCGGTCGCGCCTCCCTATCGTTAGATCGGCCGGTCGCAGGCCACCGGACCGGTTCGGTGCTGTCGCTCGCGGTTCACCGGGCACCTCCTCTCTCCCGAGTGCCGACACCTCCGTCCTCCGCGCCTGAACGGCAGACGACGGGACAGATTGACCGATGACAAAAGGGGGAGGGCACTTGAGCAGACGGTTTGTAGAAAATCGTCGGGGCCGGTGATGTGTTTTTTTGTTTTTTTTTTTGTTTTTAAGGATTAGATACTAAACGTTTATGTAAAAAAAAAAAACATTCTGTTTGATATTTTGTTGGTACACCTTCCTATGAAAAGGCTAAGTCCAGTATGCTCATTTAACCCTCGCCCATGTAGGGGGGGGGGTTGGTGCAACCCCCCCCTGAGGTTTTTCGGAAATAGTGCAAAAACGGCGGCGCGCAGCGCCGCCAAATTTTGGGTACCTTATGGGGCAAGCCTTGCGCATCTTTTGATAAAAAAAATTTGACCGGGTCATGTCAGGTCACGGAGTTATGACGTCACAAAGGGAACAGCCTCCGGCCGGATTTTCACAAACTGAGTGCCAACGCCCGAGGTTTCCTGCCGGTGGTACGGACATCGGTTGATGGATCGTGATGAAACTTCCCATGCATGTTGGGGCAAGTATTGGCTATCATATGGTATAAGAAACTTGACCGGGTCAGGTCAGGTCACGGAGCTATGACGTCACAAGAGGAACAGCGTCCGGTACTATTTTTGAAAAGCGCCCGAACCACTATTTTGCTAATTCTTGTCACCTCAATGGGAATATGCAGCAAAATTAGCTTCTATAGGGAGCAAATGGACCTCCCAAATCCAAAAATACAATCAGATTTCAAAAATTTAAATTTTGATTTTTCGAATTTCTGCCGCCGACTGTGACCTTGCCGACTTCCGGCGCTCCCAACGCGCCATTTTTAGAGCTAGGGAAACGAAATACATACCAAACGATAGAGAATTGATCAAGGAACACGATAGTGAAGGTTTCAAGTCGATATCTCCCACCGTTTTGCCGCAATCGCCGCGGAAAGTTGAAAAAAGTCTATTTTTCCGAAAATTTGACCTTTGACCGGTCAAAAGTAGGTCAAATGTTGACCTAGGACCAAAAAATATACCACCAATCGCGAGATCTCGGCGAGAGCAATCCGTTGGTCTTTTCCGCTAAGCTCTACGACGCTCCGTTTTCAAACGCCAAGGGGGGGGTCGCACCAACCCCCCCCCCCTGCATGGGCGAAGGTGGCAGATCGCCGTTTACGGGCGAGGGTTAACGGTGAACAATAACTGAATGATAACTGAATAACTGAATACCTACCTATGTGTACCCACATATTTTGTTGTTGTTGATTTGATTGTTGCATACATAAGCTCAATAAGAGGATAATGTCATTACTGACCGTTTGTATGAAAACTCCTTGCAAAAGTGCCAAACAGCCTGGAGAATGCATGAGCTTAACTAATAGATTACTTACGGCTGACTTAAGCATTAAAATTCCAAAACGATCGGCTAGTGGGTCTAGAAAAAGTCTGATGTTCTTAGTCGATACATATCACTCGTTACCCAATGTTGACAGGTGCGACAAAAATAAACTAGGACCTATGGAAGCTACACCCCTGACCGCGGTACTTCTCGAAATTCATTAGGCACTCACTTTCGCGTCGTCCCAGTTGGGCGCATGGAAAGCGAGATAGAAACGCGACTGAATTTGGTACAAGCAGGTCATCTTTGAGGGGTTTGAGTCTGGGCCACACTGAAGGAATACTCGTATAGGTGTTAATAATTTGTATGCGTGCAAGGCTCTTAAGTTACTATTCAATGCCTGCCGATTTGACCAAGCTCTATTCCATAGAGGATAAAAGCCGTCAGTTTCCAACAACCAAAGCTGGCTCGTTAAAACGATTCATGCAACAAACGAAGCGGCATGATGTAATGTAAGTCGTCATTTAATCCCACGATCACGATAATATTCTCACCGTGTCGCCGAAAGGTCAAGAACAGAGCTTACACTAGCCAGTATTAGTCATCGCTGCAAGCAACTCTCATGAGAGAGCATGGATAACTGGTGGCGCGATAAAATCACGGTGTGTTTAATTTTCAAATTTGATATTGAAACGTAGACCACGTATATCACGAGACGGCCAAGTGTCGAGCGTCTCAGAAGCTGTGACTCTTCTTTACGAAACGACTGTCCTCGTGATTCCTGAGTCGCCGTCGTTTATTGTGGATGTGACTGTGGTGGTTTGACCCCTTTGGCCTGGTTCGCATTTGCGACTTGCGTACCAAAGGCAAGTTTCTACGATTGTGCAGATTATTTTTGAACGCAACCAATGAACTAGAAAGCCCCAATTTGAAAACGGAAACTGCTTGGTGACTTATGTGTATGCGTACTTGATGAATAATCGATTTCCCTCTGCAGCTGGTAACTCCCCAGTACCCATTACGAAATGTTCTGATTCTTTTCACTAGGCGAATACGCTTACGCTGCTTTCTACACTCTTCATTATTCAGTGACATGTATTTACATTGACATAGCACAACACTTCCATACGTCTGTTGCCATATTTGGAAGACACTGAGAATCTACACAACCTGTGGGTCAGCACGTGGTGCCCCCCGGGGGCTGAGTGTGTGCCCCCACCCTGCTGGAGCCCCGTGTCTGACCCCATTGTACAACAGCATACACCCCTCGCCGGGGAAAGCGTGCCCCTCGGACCGTCGACTGGCGAAGCATATATCACAGGAGGGCGGCCCCAGCTCAGAGCTGCGCGGCGGCCGGCTGCGGCGGGAAGCCGAAGTAGGAGGTGGCCAGCTGGAAATACTGGGTGACGCGCTGATCGATCCAGTAGAGGAAGTACTGCGGGTCGGCGTACACGCCCGGGATACCCTTCTCGCCGCAGCCGATGCCCCAGGCCACCACGCCGCCGTGCACGTAGCGGTCGGGCTGGGCCGGGTCGCGGCAGGCCAGCGGCGAGCCACCGTCACCGGTGCAGGTGTCGGCCACCGGAGCGTCGGCCGGCAGCGCGTCGACCGACGACGGCGGCGCGCCGGCGCACGTGAAGGAGCGGTCGAGCAGGAAGCGGCGTCCCAGGCGGGTGGTGCGCAGCTGCTGCTGGCAGTACTCGTGGCCGACGCGCTGCAGCTCCACCTGCTTCAGCACGGTCTGGTACTGGCCGCTGTCGAAGCGGTCCTTGCCCCAGCCGGTGGCGACACACTCTGCGCCCGTGTAGTCCACGCCCGGCTCGGGCAGGCACAGCGTGTCGATGTGCTCCTGCAGCTGGACGGGCCGCTCCAGGAACAGCAGCGCCATGTCGTTGTGCAGGTTGCGGCCGTTAAACTTCTCGTGCACGGCTACGCTGGCTACGTCGACGTCCTCGTGCGCGAAGAACTCGGTGGTGTGCTGGGTGTCCCACTCGCCGAGCCGCACCTTGAGCGGCGCCTGCGCCAGGCTGGCCACGCAGTGGGCGGCCGTCATCACCACCTGCGGGTGGATCAGCGCGCCGCCGCACACAAACAGGTTCTTGGCCTCGCCGCCGACGTTCTCGACGCGCAGCACGGCCGCCATCCAGGGGAACTCGCCGAACTGCGACTCGCCGTCCTGGAAGCCGGTGATGCGCGCGTTGACGCCGAACTCGTTGCGGCGACCGCAGCGCGGCACGTACGGCGGCGGCGTGGGCGGGTCGGGCGGCGCGGTCGGGTCGCGGCAGCACACGTCGATGAAGCTCGGGCACTCCGAGTGCGACAGCGGCTCGCTGTCGTTGGCCTTGCTGCCGAAGCGGATGTCGATGAGGCTGGCGCCGTCGGTGATGATCTGGTCCTCGTGGCAGAGGTAGTAAGGCACGCAGAAGTACTGGGACGCCGAACAGCGCACCGTCTCGCCCTGGTTGGCGCCCAGGCTCTGCGCCGCCAGCTCCTCGGCCGTCAGACCTGGCGTCGGCGTCGGCGGCACGGGGTCGACGATGGGCGACGGCGGCAGGTCGACGCCGCCGGTGAGCGCCGCCAGCAGCTCGGCGTCGGTCAGCGAGCTGATGTCGGCGCCCGTCTGCTGCTGAGAGCTGGTCGTCACCTGGGCGTTGGACTGGCCGGCTGACTGCTGCGGCAGACCGGCCGCGCAGGCTGCCGCCGCCAGCACGATCAAAACGCGCATTCCTGAGAAAACCAGGGAGAACATGTTGGTGATGGAGAGATTCCAGACAGTAGTAGGAAGCAATAACGTGGCAATTTTTCGAACCTGACAATTTACAATTGTTTTCTTTACCACCTTTTTAAATGATGAAATAGGTATTATCAATGAACCCAGGTGGAACGGAATATGTTCAGGTGATTTATAGTGCCGAAGAGGAAGTACCCGTATTCTTCGTTTTGGAATGCTTACCTAGAGTTGATTGATTACACCGGTGAAATCTCCGGCTCTGTCGCTGTACCCCAGCTCGTTGCTCGGCTGGCGGACTGTCTCTGGTCTCTGCGGCTCCGGCCGGCCGTTATAAAGAGCCCGTGGGATCGGTGACGTCACGATGACGTCACGGTCTCACCTGACGCGCCGGCCGGGAATTCCGCCGCTGCTGGGAGAGGGAGGCGCCGCCGAGCGCGCCACTGATAACGGTCAGAGGGGACGCCACGCACGCGCAGGTCGGACAGGCAAGCCTTGCTAGTGAAATTGCACCCGTGAGGGTGAGACGTCCATGCTTCATAGAGAAATCATAAATATGCTGATTGCTGGTGCATTTACAATGTTCTCAATCGACCCGAGTGGGACTTAAAAGTCGATGAGGGTCGAGCTAGATTCGCCTTTCCGAAATGATGTTGTTCGTTGTTTCCCATCAATTAAAGCGTCTTGCCCTTTGAGCTTCTTTCACTCGATCGAGTCGAGCAGCAGCCTACAGATTTAGGCATACCTAGGTACATAGACTGTGTCTGTGTGAGAAGGATATCGCAGATCTGCGCTGTATTCTGTTACCAGTAGGTCTAAATGCGCTGATGTAACAAAGCCGATCTAAAATACTGTCCTTGACAGACCAGCTCAGTCTTCTCCCCATTCCAACGAATGGTGGTTTTAGCTACTGAGTAACATGCAAACCTTTGTCATGGATGACATAACACTGCGAAGAACTGCGAAGACACCAATCCATTATTATCTCATCCATGCCTTTGTTAACGTTTCAGATAGTTGAGAAGTCTGTGACTGAAAACATTGAATGCAAACCTACGCATCCTAAGAACGGCGAAACGTGGACAACGACGTAAGTCATACCTGACTGATTATGTATTTGTGGAACATGGCCATGTGAACTTTCCTCGCATTATTAGGAGATATAGGTATTTAATTGAAATTAAGTAAGCAGACGCAAGAACGTTCTTGACTAGACTTTTAGGTGCAGATAATTTGTAAACGTACAGACGTCCATTGTTTAAAACCTTCATAACATCTTTCAATAATTGATTATCATGACAGACACTTTCTATGGAACTTATATGTCATTTGTGTATTTTTGATCAAGGTTCTGACCAATTCTGCGAATTCCCCTTACCTAAATACTGCAAAGAAACAATTTGATATCAACAATTTTTTCGACATCGTAATTTTTAATAGAAGTATACGAGTACAGGTGTCATTAAAACATCTTTTGGATATTATCAATGTCGGTCTCTAAAATTGCGAGATGGACTGACAGTAAGAGTTTATCGGTGGAGCCAACAAATAACTAATACCTAGTTATTTATTATTTAGTGTTATTTGTTGGTTCCACCGATAACCTCATAACACAAATACCTATGTCCTACTCCTTACATAATCAGCATGGACTGACATGCAATACGACCTTCTCTACTGAGGATGAGACAGTGACCTTACATAGAAATAAGAAAAACCATTTATTTACAATGTACTTGTATCTGTCGACCGTCGCTTGCCGTTTGTCATTATTTGGCCCAGGCCGTAGTCACTAACATACCTACCTGTAACGTGTTCGTTTTTCGTGACGTCATTGTATGAATTATGCTTCTGAGGAAATATCTTTATTAATTTTATCATTTTTGGATATTTCGTTAGATTCTGTATCACTAAGAATATCATAAAATAAAAATAAAACATATAAAATCATATAAAAACATTCACAGACAGAGAAATAGATCATATAAAATGAAACATTTTGGACAAAAATATTATTTCAATGTCAAAACTATCTTATTAAAGGGACCCTCCCACCTTCAAAAAAGTTCATGAATTGGCATGAAAGTGATGTCGCTCGGTTCAGAAAGAGCGAAAACGAATATCTACCACATTTCACCGAAAAATATTCTCCGGTTTTCAAGATATTAGACTTTTACTTTTGTTTACTTTTTGGGATCTCCGCTGTTCATAGCGACTTTATTTAAAAGTGCGGCATTTGTTGCGCGCAACGCAGCATATACCACCGCGTGCTACAAAACGTTTTAGTCAAACATTTAAAAATCGTTAGATATCTGCGCTGACGTCACACATTCAGAGGGGTATTCCTATGCATTAGCCCCTCTGAATCAAAATGCTGCAATTTTGAAATTCAATATTTCCGATTTAAGGCATTTCTCGATGTTGTGGGTGCCGAAACCGGTAATTGTGAGCCAGGGACCCCATTTTGGCTATCTCAACTCAAATCTAATGTTAAGGTGGGAGGGTCCCTTTAATGCTTCTGTTTTATACTTCCGAAAAAGTTCACACCATGACGTCAGCATTCTTTCGTGACGCCTCACGCCACCTGGTATTTATCACCGTGATTTGGCCTAAGGACAGGATAGAAAGAAACGTTAACCCTCGCCCGCACATGCCATTTTCCCATCCTAGACCGCACATGGGGGGGGGGGGGGGTGGTTGCCACCCCCCCGCGCCATTTCGTTCCTGTTGGAGATAGAGCTTAGCAGTAAAGACCAAAAAGATTCTTTGGGAAGAGACGAATCCAATGATACCCAGTTTTACCTTCTCAGGTCAGTCATTGACCTCCCAGGTCAGGTCAAACTAAAAAATGTTGCTGTTTTGGGTCACCGTTGGATATCAAGTGCGCTGCTTATCAAATACCGATGACGATGCTGTTTTCTGGTGCCAAGCCAGCTAGAACCTCTTTGTCACACTACCCGACCAGAATTTTGCTGCTGAGGTCATTTCAGGTCAAGTTAGGTCAAGGTCAATTATATGTGTTTGTATGTCTGTGTGTGTCTGTGTGTATACTGATGTGTGCACCGATTGTTTTTGGGTCCATATTACATGAAATCATGATCTGAGAAGCTTTTACCAAAAATGCAGTCAAAAAACTTCACAAAAAGTAAATTCAGCTTGCCTAAAACGCAATTATCTTAGATGACCTAGGTTGACCTTGACCCTGACCTTGACCCCTGTACATCGTCGAACAACATGTTCCATGATAGGTGGGAGGTAAGACTGGCAAAAAAGGCCGAAATCAGGGTGTCAAAAGCTCACAAGGCCCATGGCAAGCGCAAGATGTTGAGAATTGGCCATTTGGGTCATGACATGACCTGAAAAACAAGGTCATATCTCCGAAACCAAGAATCACATAAACTTGAAATTTTCAGTGGACATCAAGAAAGGATAGAGGAGCAGCTATACGAAAAATCAGTCTTCTAGCTCTAAAAATGTTGAATGCAGAGCAGAAAGACTACCTGGGGGGGGGGGGGTGGCAACCACCCCCCCCCCGGCCCCCATGTGCGGGCGAGGGTTAAAGCGCCCTTACCCTCAATTTGTTTTGATCGGGCTACCATCGCCACAATGGCAAAAGAAGCGTTTTTACCGAATCGGACCTGATAAGTTATCTTGAAATGCACATTGTCTGACGGACAAGGTTCCGGCGTTCTTTCTGCAGCTGCTATTTACTCGGTACGAACCGGTTCGTTCAGTTCCGGTAAAACCTGCTCAGGATCATTTGTCATCTGCAGACACACGGACTTCACTGACAACGCGCTGCGATTCGCGGAAACGCCGCCAGCAGGTATTGTATGAGGCATTGACGGCGGGCGGGACGCGGGTCAAGGTAAAAACTGCTGTTTTCCTTTGAGCAGACGGCAGGTTGTAAACAGATCTTGGCGGGCTGTCGTGACGCGCTCACCAGGCCCAGGTCTGTTGTTCATTAATCCAGTTTTGAGACTGGACAAGGGGCCTTCGCTCGTTTTTTTTTTTACATATCAAGCAATGCATAATATTCCACCGCGGTTTCGTGAATGGAATATGAAGCGAAGCTTGAGCTCGTGGTTATGTTATTTTCTTTGGATGTTGCATTCTATGAAAGCCGTATCGGCATTGAATGATTCACACTCGTGTGACAAGGGTTATTGTCAATGTTTGACATTCTTGGATGTCGGTGGTTCCGGTAGTTCAAACTCAGCAGCGCGCTGATCGGTGGTTAAATCAAGTTAGTATTATTTGTTGTAGTGACAGTGGGTTTTCCCGGTTTTCCCACGCGCAATGTTTATAGCAGGTACCTAATTGACTTCAAGTAGTGCCGCAGGGCCTACTTGCCTAAAAGACCTACGACATATGGAAACGTATTTTCGGGTAATTATTTGAAAAAAGCGATCTAATTGCTTGAAGCTACAAGGTTGCAAAGACAAAGACGATAAAGACACACTCCTATGAAAGCTTAAAAGCTGTGTTATTTAACGAAAGCCTGTCGAAGCGTCCCTTGCCTATAGGCCGGCAGCGACATACTAGCTCATTCTTTAGTGTGAGATCGTGACAAGCGTGCAGAGAAGACCGTTACCTTAGCTGACGGCATAACAAAAGTCGCAAGTCATACCGTGAGATCATGTCGCGTCTTTTTCCGTCTGCACTGACCACTGTGACTAATTGCTGTTGAGATTCCCCTCAGTGTAGCTCCTTGTGTGTGCTATGTGGGCTTACGTCCCTTTTGAAGCTGCCCACCAATGGACACAGTGCGATATGTATTTATGTATGTCTAATATGATGAGAACGCGCGACAATCTTAAACAAGTGCTTTAGTGATGCGATACCGGTTGGTAAGATCGAGCACATGACAGGAAGTGGCCATTCGCTTAAAATAAAATTATCTTTCAAAGGTTAACATTTTGCGATAAAAGAGCAAACAGGCAATATTTCTGGCTTTCACATAAATAACAATGTCGTTCCGTCTTATTATGAAGGGTTAGAGCTGTTTTGTTGACAAACAACATAAAATAACATGTAAGAACACTTTTAAGCAGCATGTAAAAAGTGTAGGTGTAGGATCAGCATAGGGCGCAAATAAGATCGGACAAGTAGTACATACCTGCCTTATACTACTTGGTGCAGCTGAATCTGTAAGCGGTACGTTTGCAATCAGGAAATGCGTGCTACGTAAATAGATACATGTATAGCCTATGCCATATACCTACAGGAGGAAATGAATCAACTGAGCGGATGTCGATGCCGATTAAGAAGCTCATTGCCCATACAATGCCCAGTTTCCTGCTCGTTCATAATGGATAAATAATCATCCTCTAAATACGATGCTGATCCGGAACTCCAGAACACGGCGTCCAATCCTATCATTGGCCACTGAAACTCGGCGGGCGCGGCCGTCCAGGTCTGTGTCATCGGTCACGAGATCGGTGCATTACCCGCTGAGCACGCCCGCCACCCATTATCTTCTCGGCAGCCCACTTCCCGGGGCCTTTCCACGCTTCGCGGAAGTGATCCGCCTAAAAAGGTTTTCTGGTTATCGGCGCGGCTGGTCGCCCGTCTGCCGGCGCGGCGCTCACTGGGACGGGGATTTCCGATGTTTGGCCTTGGGAGGAGGTGCGCGTGCCCCCCGGCGCGGCGCTGTCTGTTCGTCTGGGAAACCCTCCCCTCCCTCCCGTCCCTCTCGGCGGCGCGGCGGCCGGCTCGGGTTCTCGGTACTCCCCGCGAGTGACGGACGCGCGGCGGGCCGCTCACCTGCCGGCCGCAGTTCCCAGAAGAATATTAACCCGCGCCCCGTAGGGGGGGGGGGGGCCGAAACGGCCCCCCCCTGTCCTTTTCGGTCGATATCTCCTAAACGGCTGGGGATATCGCCACGAAACTTTCAGGACCCCTCCGGGCATCAATTTTACACATTGTGACCAAAAATTTTTCCAGAGGCTATGATAGGTTGGCCACAAATGACGTCAGAGTGACGTCATGTTCTGTCATTTTCGACCGAAAAAAGACCTTCGCGAGAAGACCTGTCAGGACTACAGCTTTGAAGATACAGAAAAGTGATCAAGACATAAAAGTTGTAGAATTGACAGGGCTACAAAACTGCTATCTCGAATTTTTGAAATTTTTGAGTTTTGACCCCCAAAAATCAAAAAAGCATTTTTTTGGATATATTCGCCAAAAAATCCAAAAAGTTTTTTGAGTTTCGAAAAAAACCGGAATATATGTGATAGTGCCTACCGTCTTCTATCTACATACCAAATTTCAGATCGATACCTCGTTTTTTGGCCAAGTTATAGCGAAAAAACTGTTAAAAAATGATGACGTCAAATTTTCAAACTCAATTTTTGGCAATTCTAGAACTCGTAGAGCAAAACGAAGACCACCATTAGACTCCCCGTGACGAGCTGCATCGAATCGATACCCATTTTATGCAAAAATATCAACTTTGAAATTTGACCTAATTTGACCTGACCTTGACCTGACCTTCACAAAAACGTGACCTAGGCTGGCCCCAAAGGCTGCCTAACCCACATAATCGCATTTGTCATGTAAAATAGACCATAAAACATGTATCACACGACACATTCATATTGTGACCCCCGGTGACCTGACCTCGCTGTGACCTGACCTGGTATCAGTGACCTCAGATAGCAAAGTATGTGTTTGACGAACAATGTACCATCGATGGTTTTCAATAAATTACCAATTTACTCGCTTTCACAGCACATTTCTTGAATTGCCTGTGAACGGTGAAAATCTGACCTTTGACCTGACCTGTGACGTCATCGGTTTGACCTAGGTCAATGAAATTTGGTCACAAGGTAGTTACCGGGTGGGGCTATCGAACGCCGTTTGAATTTTGAAAATCGGCCGGTAACTTTCCGAGATCTTAGGGGGGGGGCCGAAACGGCCCCCCCCCCCCTACGGATGGTAGGGTCCGCCGGTAGCCCTACGGGGCGCGGGTTAATATGACCAGGGGTCAGCGGCAGCGGTGGCTGCCGATGTGGGTCAGCCACTGGTAAGCCCCAGCGTTGTCAAGTAATACCGGCTATCAGCCAAGGCCGGCTCTGTCAGACGAAGGCTGCAGTGTGTGGAGACCAGGGTTGGCAAGGGGTGGCAAAAACTGGTTTTTGCCAGTGGTTTTAACCGGTTTAAACCGGCTGGCAGAAACCCTGGTGGCAAAAACTGGCAGAAACTGGCAAAAACTCAGGTAGTCAAGACTTGCAACTTTTCTGGTTAGCAATTGATTTGAAATGTACAAATGCATTTGTGGATGTTTAAGAGACGCGCTAATCATTCTTTAGTTTGCCCCATTAGTTACCCGGGCCGCAAGCAATGTCTATGCATGTCGGTGACTCGGTAGACATCCGTCAGACAATGCATTTCCGAAGAATCTTGGCATTTCCATGCATCACGATTAGGGTGCTACCTACTGCTGGTGCACACGTGCAGGGGTTGCTTTTGACTAGTGATGTCAATTTCAGAAAACATATGTCCAATGTCCGTCCAATGCCCATTACTTACGTCGACTGTCCGTCCAAGAATGTCCAAGCCAGCCATTTGTTCAATTATGTCCGACATCTACGCAATAGTTTACACTCAACACCGTTAATTAATTTGCTTTTAATGTATCGTTACCAGCTCAAAAGTGGTAATCATATCGAAAGCTGAGCTTTCTTATAGCCAATGTTAAACACGATTACTTTATAAAATGTTGAGGTGTAGCAAGCGATTGTCCAAAGTTGTCCAAAGTCTGCTGTCATTGTCCAACCGAATTCCGAATTGGACATTGGACAAAATCGGAATTCCGAAGACTCAAGTTCCGATTGACACCACTACTTTTGACCAGATCTCGAGAATGGCTCTGCCGATTGCGCTCAAATTTGGAACACCGTTACAGACAGATTAGTATGGGTGTCGCAGATAAGTCAGTCGGGGTCAACTTCCTACGAGCGAACGTGTGGGACGACACTTCCAGTTCACGAGAACGGCTGCGTCGATTGAGCTCAAATTTGGTACTTATACCGTTAGGAACCAGTGAGTATCAGGGTGCCGTCACGTTTACAAATCAGTGGCAGGCACCCCTTCGCACTTCTGCATGTGCAGGAATCACTCATGCACTGGCTCATTTGTCGCCCCAAAAAGATGTACTGGTTACTAATGGAAAGCGGGAAGCCCATGAAAATGTTTTTATTGTATGAAACACTGGTCGAATGGTCAATATGTCACTTCTTTTTGAAAGCATATAACTTTCACTGAGTCCCCCTTAGAATGTTTCCAATTCAAATGCATGTCTAGGCAAAGCATTGTAATGATTCTGAGTTTTTGCCAGTTTTTGCCACTTTTTGCCGGTTAAAACCGGCAAATGGCATAAACTAGTTTTTGCCGGCAAAAATGCCAACCCTGGTGGAGACTGCACGGGGGCATAGGAAGATAACACTAGGGCCGACGGAAGCGAGCGGACTATGCCGCCTTGAGCACTGAGCAGTCGTTACGTGTCAAGTCTCACTATAGGTACGTATACACACATGCGACTCGCTGACTCGATTTTCTTATTTATTTTGTGGTCAAGGAATGCCACCATGTTTGGTGGCAATGGTCAAGCATAACTTTACCGACAGTAATTTACCTAAAGCTTACAATAAACTGGCAAAAATGTCTGAATGAGGCTAGTAACCACAACTGGATATAGATAATAATACACTGCAGTTACCCTCGGCGGACCCATTCGGTTCCCAACATACCGAGAGGGTGGAACCCCCTCGCCGTTTCACCCCTCATTGAGTAAAACTGGAAGTTTGGCACATTAATCGCTCAGCCGGGATAGCTACATGTATGTAGGGCTAGCACTTCTAAACTCCGTGCCTCCGTGCCTCCGTGCAATCACGCTTATTCTTGATGTGAGGTGCCTTGGCGCGACCTGAGGACCTGGCTTTACGTGACATGCATCTGAAAATTTCACAACTGAAGATATGATTATTTTAATGGGTAGGTACCAGAAACTTAAGCGGGCGTAAATTTAATAATCCCGTCAGAGCGTAGGTTAGCTCTGCCACCTGCCACTTGCAAGGGCGCGTGGACACTGGCTGGACAGTGGCATAATTTTTTTTCAAAAAGATCTTGTGTTAACCCGGCCGGGCCCGGGGGTAATCCCAACCACCGCTGATGCATGAAACCGGCAAAATTGGGTGTCAAACGAAAGAAGAGAATCTGAGGATTCCGAAAATGTGCTCAAAATCAAAGGTCAAGGTCAAGGTCACGCTCAAAATTGACCTTAAACTTGGCACTTTTTCGCACATCTTGCGTGCTAGCTTCCAAGATGTTTTGAAATGTTTTGAGGATTATCAGTTCCCTATTTGTGGTTCATTTTACGATACAAGGCTTCTCAAAGGTCAAGGTCACAGAAGAGTATCCCTGTTAGAGGCTCTTTCACTGATTCAAGTTAGTAATAATAAATGAGACAATTTTGCCATCCGGAAGCTCTAAATAAAGGCGTAGAGGAAATAGATGCCAGAATCGTGATCAGCGGAAACAAATCCATCATAAATGACCTTTCATGTGTCAAGGTCAACCAGAGGTCATTCGAGGTCACATGAGGTCAACATAAAACTTGACCTTTTCCAAACAAAATATATATCATTCGACGCGGCTGGACAAGGCGCATGCGATGGTACCACTGCCGTAGCTCTAGGACCATTTTTGTCGAAGTTACTTGCGAAAAACTTAAACCACATTTCGTTGTCGTTGACCTGACCTCTGACCTCAGGTCACCAAAACTATTTTTCTATTTTCATCTAGATTAAACGCTACACAGCCGTGCTCGTAATTTGTCTCTAAAACTATATTTAGCAGCTATTTGAAGTTTGCGTCTGCCGACGCCGAAGTTTGCCGTGCAGGGGTCTAGAAAAATGGACCCTGTGACGTCATCAAGGGGGCTAGGTCCAAATGTTTTACTTCAGAATATGTCAAATTGATGGGAGAAAAGGTACTGAAAGTTTCGCTTTCCTATCCCTAAGCGTTCAGGAGCTATCGCAAATATTCGCCGGGGGGGGGGGGGCGGAAAACGCCCCCCGGGCCCGCGAGGGTTAAAATGGCGCATGGCGAAAACACTTCTAGGCGCATCTATCTACCTTCGTGTTTATCAATTCTACAACACTTTTTAACTTTCATGTTGATCCCGATGACACTTGACCCGTGGCCTCTTCCTCAAGAATATGTCAGGCCTGAAAAAGGTCTTTGACATGTCAGCGCACATCGTCTTCGGTATGTGTTTCCAAACTTCTAGTTCTTAGGTTTGTTACGGAGCGAGCGAAGCGAGCGTAGTCTTTCCTTAGATTAACGGAAATTTCTGAGTATGAGCGGCCGGCCGGCCGGCCGGCCGGCCGGCCGTGGTCACGCTTTTGCGAGGCTTATATCTCAGCAACCACTTGACCGATTTACACGCGGTAATTTTTGTAGGGTAGCTTCATTCCTTCTACCAAGTATTGGACTATTCCCGATGCATGTGGGTGACCCCTTATGCACGTGCCACGTGCAAAACGAAGAGGTGTCACTTTTGTAATTGTTGCAATATCTCGGTAACTACTTGGCCGATTGCGCTGAAAGTTGGCATGTAGGTAGGCACCCACTAGGCACTGCATATACATGTGCCAGAGTTGGGGTGCTGCTGCACGTGCGCACGTGCAGGGGTCGTTTCCAGATCTCGAGAACGGCTGGACCGATTGCGCTCAAATTTGGTACACGGTTAGGGACCGGTTAGTAGGGTGCCGTGCACAAGTCAGTTGGGACCCATTTTGCACGTGCGCACGTGCAGGGTGCCGCTTCCAGATCTCGAGAACGGCTGGGCCGATTGTGCCCAAATTTGGCACATCGCTAGAGACCAGTTAGTAGGGTGCCGTGCACAAGTCAGTTGGAGGTACCCCCTCGCAATTTCGCACGTGCAAGGCCCACCCTATCGCTCGCTCCGTTAGTCGCCCCAAAAGGCGTTATACTGGTGATTAATTTTGTGTACTTACGGAGAAGTTTGTGTGTGATATTAACTCATGAAATTATTTTCTCCCATGGATTACGGTGGGCGTCAAGGTCATGTACCTAAGGGTCAGGCCACATTCATTGAACCTTTATTACTTTCTTGATTGAACCTTGATTTCAATGCTGTGGCGTATCGAGGCATGCATAGGTCTATGACTCACTTCTTATTTTACAAATTTCTTGGGTATTTTTAGAGTTGATTTCAAATTTGACTCTTACTCGAGCAGTTCGATTTGTTCGGGCCCACCTAACACGTAGTGGCGGTATCAGTGCAGCGGTAACTAACTAAAGCCGTGTTTACATAGGGTTCCCTTAATCTTCCCCTATTTCTCCCCTATATTCAGATCGAATTTTAGGCATCATAGCGATCGCGTGTAACGTTGCTATGGGCGCTATTGTTGTTAGAAGCATACAAAGCATCGTTTATGCTGTAAACAATATAAATTGGGCTTATTTAATACTCGAAATTCAACAATTCATATTTTGAAGTATTTTTATCCTGCCTTCAATTCCCTCTTTAAGCGACAAATAGGGGAGGATTTGGTAGCGTAGCGCCTTTCCAAAAGCTGCTACGCTACCATATCCAGTGGTTCTCAAACTACCAAATCACAAAAGCGGCGTGCTGATTGGCCGGCAGTTCCGAATCGTCCGACTGGTGGTCCTCGACTCGACAAGCGCACGTGCGCCGACTGAGGATTTTTAAGTGGCATTAACGCATAAACGGCAGAAAGTCAAGGCAGAAATTCGACAGGTGCGGTGTTCTGATATTGCCGTGGATGTGATTACACCTACTTGAATAATAGCTCAGCCGTTTAAAGTATGTTAAATGCCAGATAGTTTTCTGATTTTTCTTGCTTTGAGCTTTCATGTGCTATCACTTTTACCTCAGTGTCTAGTCTGGAAGCTATTTGGGAGAGCCCTAAAGGTAAGTAAAAATTGCAAACTGCTTCTAGAATGACTTTGTTGCGCCATATTTGTAGTGAAGCGAGGTAAAGGAGACAGAGGATTCCTTTATAAGGGACATTTAAGAGACAAATAGGGGAAGATTAAGGGAACCCTATGTAAACACGGTTTAAGTAGGTACCTACTAAAGAGCCGGTGGCACATGCTGGGTTGACATGTGTTTGTTTGGTTGGAAGCAAGCTCTTTAGGCCTCATAGGTCACTGCAGAGCTATGGAATGATAGGATAGGGAGTAGACATTATACTCTGTGGATCTGGGGCACCGCAGCGGCAGAGACGATCCTGGTGGGACAAGAATGTCCTGGTGGGACAACCCGCCCTACCGCTCAAACGGTTACCCAGAGAGGGCTTAGTCCAACAAGGACTCATCTCACCTCCGGTTGTCTGATGGGAGTGACCGCCAGCCTGGAAAGGAAAGAGTGGGGGTTGAGAGTGGGGATGGGTTTGTCCTGACTGGTGGCAAAAACGGATGGATAGTTGACCGGACCTAATCCACCTTACTAGCTATAAATGCACAAATACATGATGATTTGTAACCGTTTACTATGCTTTCATAAAAATAAGCCCTTGCCGACATTTTTTATTTTTTATTTTTTGGTGAGGTGACAAAATCAAAGAAATACTGCGAGTGTTATTCGATCGGATGAGTACAATTTGCTATGTCACACACTACACAGGACTTTGCCGGGCTGCCCATGACTGCCCGGGAGGGAGGGCGAATCCTCAGGTCGATTTAGGATCAAGGGAACGGATGGTGGCAGCAGGTGGCGCTGGCAGCGTCACTGTTTGTCCGTCTATCCACCAGAGGCGCTGCAATCGCCCGTAAAGCCACTCGCCGCTCGCCGTGGACCTCAGACCTGTTCCCCACCCTGAGGACCAGCATATCCAGCCCTGGATCGTAATGCCCTATTCCAGCACGGACCGACGATTATTACCTCATCAGGCAAACGCAGGAGGACAAAACTAAAAGTCCCGCCCCTCAGGGCTCGGGGTGACCGCTTGTTTGGCTGTCTGGCCTGTCACATTATAGGGTACTTTCGTCCATCGGTACCTCACCTGACATCCTGACCAAGAGCCGGGGGGAGGGGAAGGGGTTGTGGGTGTGGTCCCATCTCGCAGTCTCGCCTGTAAGTGAGCTAGAGCTTCTAAAAAAATCGAGCGTGCGCGCTGTTACGAGACGCAACGCAAACACTAGTGCTAAAACTTTCGGACTAACCACTGACGTCTGGAGGCCAGGCCAAAGGCACTGAGATAAGCGCCAAGTTTTTTTTTGCGTAAATCATATATAACTTTGTCCAAAAAAATCAAAATTTGCGCCATCGTGCTATCAATGCTGAATGCTCAGGCGTCGAAAAATTTACTTTTTTTCTTGGTAATAAAGGTTGAACTTATTATGCTGACCTAAGGTTATGGTTAAGTAGGGGAGAGTGGGGTAAGATGCCCAGGGTTTTACAATGTCAAATATTATTCGAAAATGACGATCGGAAAGCAAAAGTTTGGAGTTTCAACGGAAACCGACATGATTTTTCTCCAAAAAATATCACGCTTTCGTGCCTGAAATATGATAGCTTTTTTGCTATTAAGCATTTTCCTGAAGAAGTGAAAGGGGGGCATCTTACCCCACAGGGTGGGGAAGACGCCCCCTAGCGTTGGGAAAGATGCCCCCTGCACTATAAGTGACATAAATGGGCACGTGAATTGCCTGAACGAATCAGCAGTCCCTTCCAGCCTGCAGTAGACACTAAATGTCATCGTAAGGGCCCTCAAAAGTAGTCGTAAGGGGCTTCAGAGGTCATCGTTAGGGCCATCATAGTCCAGCGCGGCCAAACAAGCCTCCGTGGTGGCGTTCGGAGACCGCTATGGGGCCCTTATAGGTCTTCATGATGCTTGAGGGCCCTCGAGCCCATCGTGGGGACCTCAGATGCCAGCACGGCCCGTGGAGCCAACGTGGGAGCCCTCAAAGGATGTCGTGAGGGGCCTTGGAGCCAATAATGGGACCCATAGAGGCCGTCGTGAGGGGTCTCAGAGTCAGATGCCACCCAAAAAGTCGCTGTGTGGGCCGAGAGACCGGCATGGGGAGCACCCGACCGCAGTGTGCTCTCAATAGTCCCAGATCGGATTTTGTCTCTCATCACAAGTACATATGTAATAAATGATTTGACGGGTTGCTTGAAGGACAGCCTACGGATTTAGGGGGGGGGGGCGTCTTTCCCCATCAGGGCAGGGGGGATCTTACCCCAAGGTAACGAATTAACATTAACCCGCGCGGGGCTGGGGGGGGGTAAATTTTACCCCCCCTCGCGAATTTTTGCGATATCTCAAAAACGGCGGCGCGCAGCGCCGCCAAACTTTCAGTACCTTTTCTTACATCAATTTGACACATTCCCTGAAAATTTGAGCGAAATCCGTCAGAAAATTTTTGAGAAATTGACGTTTTAGTGACGTCATGTTCGCCATTTTCGCCTCAAAAACGGCAAAAGTTCAAACGCCGCTAACATCTTCATTTTTAAAGGAATCAAGACGTAACAAAAAAGGTTATACGTAATTTTACTTTGTCTATCAAATGGCTATCTCGGTTTTTTGAAAATTTTGGATTTTGGCCTAAATTTTTTCAAAAAACTGATTTTTTTGGGAAAATCATTATAAAATCCAAAATTTTTAGTCTATCGAAAAAACCGGAATATATGTCAGAGAAGTGGTCTATGTGCACCTACATACCAAATTTTAGAAGAATCGGTTCAAAAATGTGGGAGTTATTCAAAATTTTATGACGTCACGACACACAAAATTTTTGAAAAATGACTTTTTTGGAAGTTCTAGACCTCGTACGGAAACAAAAATAGCACCATTTGATTTGCCGTGAAAAACTGCATCAGATAGACACCTTTTTAGGCCTTAACAACCAACTTCAAAATTTGACCTCACTTGACCTGACCTTGACCTGACCTCGACCTGAAATTCATCCAGAGGTGGTCCATATCACTTATTGAGTGTGCCTATTGAATTCTATGAGTAAAATGACCCATAAAACATGTGTCGCACATGCCCTTTTCTATATTTTGTTTTTTGGTGACCTGACCTGACCTGACCTGACCTTGACCTTGACCTCTAAATGATATTGTATGCAACGAATATTGTCTTGGTAGCCTAAGAACACGTTTTGGGCGATCAGTCTCAGTCCATGACTCCATTCTTCGGCAACTACGGTGCAAGGCCGATACTGTAGAAACTTGCAATTTGTACCCTTGACCTGACCTTGACCTTGACCTCAAACTTTAAATTAAGTACATGTTTTTAGTAGTTCGTGATGAGAGCTTTCGATTGGCGTTTGAATTTTCCAAATCGGACCATTAGTTCGGGAGATAACAGGGGGGGTAAAATTTACCCCCCCCCAGCCCCGCGCGTTCGGCTGGAGACCCCAGCCCCGCGCGGGTTAAATCAGTACAATTTGTTAGCCATAAAACTACACCCTGAAACAAACTGTTTGGGACACAGTACACGCATGTTAACCCGCGCGGGGCTGGGGGGTAAATTTTACCCCCCCTCGCGAATTTTTGCAATATCTCAAAAACGGCGGAGCGCAGCGCCGCCAAACTGTCAGTACCTTTTCTTACATCAATTTGACACGTTCCCTGAAAATTTGAGCGAAATCCATCGGACTTTTTTTTTTAGAAATTAACGTTTTAGTGACGTCATGTTCGCCATTTTCGCCTCATAAACGGCAAAATTTCAAACGCCGCTAACCTCTTCATTTTTAAAGGAATCAAGACGTAACAAAAAAGGTAATACGTAATTCTACTTTGTCTATCAAATGGCTATCTCGGTTTTTTGAAAATTTTGGATTTTGGCCCAATTTTTTTAAACTGATTTTTCTGGGAAAATAATTATAAAATCCAAAATTTTGAGTGTATAAAAAACGGAATATATGTCAGAGAAGTGGTCTATGTGCACCTACATACCAATTTTTAGAAGAATCGGTTCAAAAATTTGGGAGTAATTCAAGATTTTAAGACGTCACGACACACAAAAATTTTGAAAAATGATTTTTTGGAAGTTTTAGACCTCGTACGGAAACAAAAATAGCACCATTCGATAAGCCGTGAAAAACTGCATCAGATAGACACCTTTTTAGGCCTTAACAGCCAACTTCAAAATTTGACCTCACTCGACCTGACCTTGACCTGACCTCGACCTGAAATTCATCCAGAGGTGGTCCATATCACTTTTTGAGTGTGCCTATTGAATTCCATGAGTAAAATGACCCATAAAACATGTGTCGCACATGCCCTTTTCTATATTTTGTTTTTGGTGACCTGACCTGACCTGACCTGACCTTGACCTTGACCTCTGAATGATATTGTATGCAACGAATATTGTCTTGGTAGCCTAAGAACACGTTTTGGGCAATCAGTCTCAGTCCATGACTCCATTCTTCGGCAACTACGGTGGAAGGCCGATACTGTAGAGACTTGCAATTTGTACCCTTGACCTGACCTTGACCTTGACCTCAAATTTAAAATTAAGTACATGTTTTTAGTTGTTCGTGATGAGATCTTTCGATTGGCGTTTGAATTTTCTAAATCGGACCATTAGTTCGGGAGATAACAGGGGGGTTAAATTTACACCCCCCCCCCCCAGCCCCGCGCGTTCGGCTGGAGACCCCAGCCCCGCGCGGGTTAATGTATCACGACCATAACAACTAACAAGGGACATAAGAATTATTTACCTTCTTTGATATTTACAATGTTTTGACACCAAAATATTTTTTGAAAGCAACAAACAAAAAACATGCAATCACCAGCCAGCCGGTGCCCAACTGAGCTTCGCAAATTTTTGTGCAGTTAACAAGGCAGTCTTCCACTTTACGCTTGGAACATTAATTTCCAGGTTCGGTTCTTTGTTTCGCCGCTAGAGGGGGTGGGGCGTCTTTCCCACCCCGGGCATCTTACCCCACTCTCCCCTAAATAGAGATGTCAATCGGATACCAACTTTTTGGTATACCGATACCAAACTGATACCAACTTGGTATTTGGTATTTCAATCGTAATGTGTTTGGTATTTTGTTGGTATCATAAACCCTCACTTATGTATAATCGGTAAAAAGTTGGTATTTCCCTCATTTTCCCAAGTTGGTTTGGTTTTGGTATTTCCCGTGGTTTTGGTTGGTATTTGGTTTGGTATCGGTATTCCGATTTTCCGTAATTGACATCACTACCCCTAACGGTCAAAACAAGTAACAACTCAGGTCACGAAGGAGGTCAAAATAGTTCATCCTGCATGTAGTTCGATTCAGCAGATCGTTTTGAGTCCACGATAACTTTCCCGAACCGCTAGTTCAATTCGACTGGGAGTTACCTATTGACGAAAAACTCCGATGACCTCAGGCGACGTAAGTGACGTCATAATGCCGTCTCGCAAGGTCGCCAATTCAAAACTTACGCGTCCGACCTTGCAGAGGAAAGCCTAGGGTGTATGTGAACTCACGATTTCATGCGTTTGGATGATTCTTAGCGCATTCTTGGCCCCAAGATAGCAATTTTCATATTTCCCCCAAGATGGCGATTCGCGATCTTTTAAGTTCGTAAATAGTCATCTATAGGTACCTACCTAATAGGTATGCCTAAAAATCTTCCTCTTGCGAGGAAATGTTTTAAAAAGATAACTCAAAAACATAAGCTCGTGTGTCCCGCAAGACGCGCGTGGCAAGGCTGATTGCGAATGTTGATTTCAGAAGAGATGGGGGGGGGGGGGGTCTGGATGCTGCAGTACCTAGTTGGTCGCATCGGGGGGGGGGGGTCAGCATCTCTTTCACGTGTTTTGCACAAAGCCGCTCTGATACCTATACAGCATGCCCATGATACCTAACCCATCTCATTCCCCATATAAGAACACGTGTCCGGTATTTAGAGGCAAGCTCAGTAAGGTAACACACCTAATCAGAGAAACAGATGAGATAATATTCAGCCTAAACAGAGATCTGAACATGAAGTCTGCCATCATTTCTCGGATGTAAAGCATTGCATTGCAGAGAGCATGCACAGTGGAATATCGTGACGCTAAAAAGACGTGTTAACCTTGACTATCCCATTAAATTCACTCTAAGAAGCGTATTAAGGTTACGCAGTGAGACCCATGACGTGGCGCGGATTGCGGCCCGGTGTTTCTCGGTATACAGTGCCGCGCCTCACGGCCCTGCCACGGGATGCCGTCCCTCCTCTGACGGCCACCGCCTACTGTCGGGCTCGGAGTTCGGACTCTGGGCCGCCGTCCCCACCTCTGTACTGCCGCGGCCACCGTCGCGGGCTCGGAGTTGGGACTCGGATTCGGCGGTCTGCAGAGCCGCGCCTGTCAACACGCCTCCGCTCTGGACCGGTCGGCACTCCCCACCCCCGCGTCCAGGGGGTAGCGGCGGGGAGGGGCGCTCCGGGGAGCCAGGCCGGCGACCATTGCGACCGCCGCGTGGCACGGGATTTCCTCTGTTCCAGTCTGCATGTCGCCCGGCGCAGTGACGTCAGTATAACGTCATCGGCCGCAAAACAGCCGCCAGGCAGCCCACGGCGGAGTTATGAGTTGAACACACGCATGATCAGGAGAAAGGAATAATAGCTTCTCCCGTTCAGGTGGTTATGTGACGCAACGAAACTCAGGTGATACAGGATCGGGACTTCCACGGAGTTCGTGGTAAAGCTGCGTCGATACGTGCGTGATAGAAGAGCTATTCTTCCTGAGAACTGTTGACACCATAACGCCTTTTTGTTAGATGGTGTAAAAGGGTGTAAGCAAGTGCAGTTACGAGCAGGGATGCGGAGCCGTGGAAATTTCAGACAGCTTCGGCTCCGGCTCCTGCTTCGGAGAAATAAAATCGGCTCCGGCTCCGGCTCTGGCTCCGCGTGAAATGTCATGGCGGCTCCGTCTCCGGCTCCGGCTCCGGGCAAAAATGTGCCTGCTCCGGCGGCCCCGGCTCCAGCTCCGCACCCCTGGTTACGAGCATTGGATTTCAACCATGGTGCTTCCAGCCCGCAAGCTGTCCTTTGGACTTTTCTGTCTCAGGACTTTTCTGACCGAGTGTTCCGCTGTTCCGCGCGAGCTGGTCGGTTGATCGGTGGCGCGTGCCCCTGGCCCTATTGTCGCCTGCGGCCCCGCGCCGGTTATGGCTAATAAATTGCTGTCCACCCGGCTGTAGGGAGGCCCGCTGCACGGTTCAAGACCTGTCGATCGATGGAAAATCCTCCGCTGCGCAATGTCGATGATGTCACACTCGGCTGCCTAGCTGTTTACTATTAACTGTCAGCGGTTTGGGAATTTTGACAGCGATCGTCGAACCGTTCTTACAGGCGACCCTGCCAGAAAAGGACATAGGTACTGGAATGCTGGAATTTGGAAAACGACGTCGATGCTAATGCTGAAATCCATTAGGAGTGCACGTTGGACATCATGTTTGAAGATTAGGTATGTTGTGTGGTGAAAACGTGTAGGGTCACCATGACGCCATGGCATTGCAACCCGGATCCCTTGAATACCACGGCGATGTCCTTACATTTCAGGCAGGATACGATTATAGCATTGATTTCCTATTGGTGGTAGGTATGATAACAATGACATTTTAATCGACTAGCATGATGCGTAGACAACACCACGTGCACTGCTCTTTTCTCTAGAATGCTTGCACCAATGGCGTTTATTTATACACACATTTACCGTTAAAGTTTGTCAGCTACTCCACTGACGGTGATCGGCGCATCAGTGCACCATCGCGATGGTGCACTGGTCTCCGTCCATGGACGGAGATGGACCATGATGGCCTGTTCGCCGCGAAATGCTCATACTACACTGGACGGAGACCATTGGTTTTTAGTTTTACCTTAACACCAAGCTATACCTACACCAGGACCAGCCTTTACTGACCTAGCGTCACGGATTCCAGATGGTGTTTAGAAATGATACATCAAACACGAACAGATCGTTCGTTTCTGGGGTGAAGGAAAGCCCCAATATGGTGATTCCAAGCAGACTCTGCGCGCAGCCCCACACGTCGGCACTATCAAACAACCAGCTGGCTAGTTAGGCACCTGCTGTGAATTGCGGATATGCCGGATCATGGCCCGGGCTGTCGAAACACCGAGCAGTCGGCCAGTGCCGACCATTGTCTGAGCTGATTCCCCTGAAACGTGCGTACATTTGTAATTTCCGGCCATTGAACAACGCTCTGGACCGTACTTTTTCAATTTTAACTATAAAGAACAATTTATTGGAAGCAGCACTTTTCCCGTTGCGTCGTACAGCAATAAAGTAATGACTGAAGGGCCAAAAACTTATCACGAATAAATTCCTTGTCATGATGATGCACGAATACTTAAAACATACCTACTAAGGTTTTAAAACGTGAGCTAGTGCCTAAGACTAGCTGTAAAAAAAAAACAGCGGCACCCTTTGATGCATGTTTTCTGCACATGTTCTAAACATTTCCGATAAAAGTGCCCAAGGTCAGGTCCCCGGGTCATGTCGACTGTCGAGTGACCCAGCCCCGGAAAAAAGTTTCTTTTCGTCACAGCTACACCGACACAGTGATTGTTTTGAAAGTTACGACTGATAGATAAGAGTGACAGGATCAGGATATGCAAAACGCATGCATCGGATTTTCATTCTTAATTGGTGACCAAAGGTCAGGTCAATTTTGCAACGTCTCCATTATGTCAGTGAGGGAAAAATGAAATGTGACGCACTCGGAGTAGCCATTCTAAACGCTTTGAAACGTGTAACAGGTGACGGTTTTACACATGGAATCAAAAAATTACAGCAACGAGCCCAACATAGACATCTAAGGTCAGCTAGGTCATGAAAGGGAAATGCAGTTTTTTCGACTATAACTTTTAATAGATAGACATATAGAAATACTCTAGAGCGAGTAAAACACATTGAATGCATTCAGCTCGACGACATGGATCGACTGATTGCAACATGACTTTCCCTGTCAGGACTTATGCTCAAATTAAAAAAAAAAAAACACTCAAACCCTCGCCGGTACAGGCCATTTTGCGTCCTTCGACGGCTCAAAGGGGGGGGGGGGTACGCCCCCTCGCGTTTGGCCCCTGATCGAGCTAGAGCTTCGCGAAAAAAGAGCGTGCTGCCCGTCACGAGAGGAAGCCGATGATACCCAGTTTTAAGGTCCTAGGTTATCGGTTGACCTTCCAGGTCAGGTCAATGACCCAAAAGTCGGGAAAATCGGGACCTGTTAGAAAGTCGTTAAGTGTGGTTAATATGGGGTTTTCGGGGTGCTGATCACGAAAATCGTGTTAGTTTTGATCACAGATGATGTCTTTAAGCATTTAGACCAGGTCGGGTCAGGTCAGGTCAGGTCAACCAGTAGGGGTCGTGACGGGTATTCGTAGTACCTACGTGTCAACCGCCTCTGACAGCTTCGTAAGATGGCACCAAAACTACTTCTTAAATGTTCAAATGGTTGCTAAATTCGAATTCAGCTCCAAAAAACTAGCCTGGAAACAAGTAAACTCGAAACAGTGAACCGAGGTAACCAAAAGTCATTGACCTGATCTGACCTTCAGGTGACCTTGCCATCTACCCTAATGCATGGGAGCAACATCAAATCACATGTCTGAACGTTCGAAACCACGAAAAGCTTGCAAACGCGCGGCTAATGCGAGCCGACATACACCGAATCGCGAATCCGGGCAAACATGGTCTCGGAAAGTATGTCACAGGTCAAAAGTCATTTGGGTCAGGGTCATGAAATTTTCAGGGTATGTGTAAAATTGATCAATGCGACGGTACTGAAAGTTTCGACGCGATCGGCCGCTTTCTACGCGAGTTATTCGCGAAAAAACTTAGGGGGGGGGGGGAGTGCATCAACTGTCTCCTGTCCCGGCGAGGGTTAAAGGGACACTCCCACCTTAACATTAGTTTTGAGTTGAGATAGCCAAATTGGTGGCCATGGCCTGCAAATACCGGTTTGGGCACTCACAACATCGACAAATGCTTTAATTCGGAGATATGGAATTTCAAACTTGCAGTTTTCGGATTCTAAGGGGCTAGTGCATTGGTATGCCCCCTTAGAATTTGTGACGTCAGCGGAGATCTAAAAATTTTTAAATCTTTTACTAAAACGTTTGGTAGCACGCGGTGGTATATGCTGCTTTGCGCGCAACAAATGCCGCACTTTCAAATAAAGTCGCTAGGAACAGCGGAGATCCCAAAAAGTAAACAAAAGTAAAAGTCTAATATCTTGAAAACCGGTGAATATTTTTCGATGAAATTTGGTAGATATTCGTTTTCGCTCTTTCTGAACCGAGCGACATCACTTTCGTGCCAATTCATTAACTTTTTTGAAGGTGGGAGGGTCCCTTTAAGGTCAAGATACAGTGCATTCGACGCGTCTCGACGATAGAAAGACGATGCCGCTAAAATCGACGTAATACAGGCGCGATGTAAAAAATGCAGAAAAAAAACATTTCCCGCCAACACATTACCTTTACGTTTTTGTCTAAGTCTTTAACCTTATGTCAAATCTGAAAAAAAATATATTGAGACAAATCTTAAGCACTCGCCGGACCTGTTGGTATTCTACAATGCCCCGTCAGGAGGGGGTTGGTACGACCCCCATGGCCGTTTCGCCCCTAATTGAACTAGAGCCTTGCGGAAAAAACGAGCGTGTGCGCCGTTACGAGACGCAGCGATTGGTACCCAATTTCAAGGTCTCAGGTCAATTGGTGACCTCTGGTCAGGTCAAGTGACCCAAGGCTCGGGTTTGACGTTTGGTAAATTACTTCGCAAAAATGGTCACAGATCCGCTAATTTGGCACCATTGTTTTTGTCTGGCTCAGGCACGTCGAATGGTATATTTTTGTTTGGGTGGGGTCAACTAAACCCGCGCCCTGCTGGGGGGGGGCAGATTCTGCCCCCCCCTGTCTAACTTCCGAACCGATGGTCGTAGAAAGACGGGGAAAACGGCAATAGAAAGCTCTCAAAAAGGCGGATCTTAAGAGCCCAAATTTTTTTGCTTAAGTAGGTCAGAGGTCAGGTCAAGGTCAGGTCAAGGGTACAAAATGCAAGTTTCTACAGTATCGGCCTTGCACCGTAGTTGCCGAAGAATGGACTGAGACTGATTGCCCAAAACGTTTTCTTAGGCTACCAAGACAATATTCGTTGCATACAATATCATGCAAAGGTCAAGGTCAAGGTCAGGTCAGGTTACCACCAAAAACGAAATATAGAAAAGGCATGTGCGACACATGTATTATGGGTCACTTTATTCATAGAATTCAATAGGCACACTCAATAAGTGATGTGGACCACATCTGGATGAATTCCAGGTCGAGGTCAGGTCAAGGTCAGGTCAAGTGATGTCAAATTTTGAAGTTGGTTGTTAAGGCCAAAACATTTGTCTACCTATCCGATGCAGTTTTTCACGGCGAATCGAATGGTGCTATTTTTGTTTCCGTACGAGGTCTAGAACTTCCAAAATTTCATTTTCGAAAATTTTGTGTGTCGTGACGTCATAAAATTTTGAATAACTCCCACATTTTTGAACCGATTCTTCTAAAAATTGCTATGTAGGTGCACATACACCAGTTCTCTGACATATGTTCCGTTTTTTTTCAATACACTCAAAATTTTGGATTTTATAATCATTTTCCCAAAAGTCAGTTTTTTTTTAAAGAAAAATTGGGCCAAAATCCAAAATTTTCAAAAAACCGAGATGACCTTTTGATAGACAAAGTAGAATCACGTATAACCTTTTTGTAACGTCTTGATTCCCTTAAAAATGAAGATGTTAGCGGCGTTTTAAGTTTTGCCGTTTTTGAGGCGAAAATTGCGAACATGGCGTCACTAAAACGTCATTTTCTCAAAAAGTTTCCGACGGATTTCGCTAAAATATTCAGGGAACGTGTCTAATTGATGTATGAAAAGGTACTGAAAGTTTGACGTCGCTGGCGTAACGCGTTTAGAAGTTATTGGCGAAAAACGAGAGGGGGTCAGATTCTGCTCCCCCCCCCCCCCAGCGGGGCGCGGGTTAAGGTCTTGACCTTGGGTCAAGGTCAGGTAAGATCACAAAGTTGGTCAAGGAGGTCGTATCGCATATCATTCCGGGGCAGGTCTTCCTGAGTCCATTGGTGCCTTTCCCGACTCGCTAGCTCAATGTGATCGGAGTTATTGACGAAAACTCCTGTGACCCTAGCGACGTCATAAATGACGTCACACATGGTCTATGTTGCAAAAGTGAAGCATTGGACCTAGCAAGTAGTGCATGCAATCTTGATTTCATGCGCTTGTGCTAGTTTAGATCATTTCCGGCGCCAAAATAAGTTTCCATCTTTCCCCTATTGACTTGAAATGGTGAGGTCACGTGACCGACCTGACCTCATGTGATCTCGTTCTGGAAAATGCGAGGTATACAACTTGTGAGATCCCTGGAGGATAGCCATAGGTACTGGGTCTTGTAAGTTTGATTCCCTGTGAAAGCTCCTCTGGCACTGAGGGCGTTGCGAAGTTGCGAGGAACGTACAGAGGCTCACTTATGACCTAACCTGAAAATGCTGTTCGTATCACAAGATTCTGCTTGAAGCAACGGTCAGGTATGCCAAATGTCAGCCCTCTATCGCAGGTGTGGTCCGAGCTATCGCGAAATCCCTTTGGAGGGGGAGGGGGCGGCACCCACCCCCTCAGTCGGCGAAGGTTAAAACTTTAAAGTGCTATCGAATGCACTGTTTAGCGTCGATGCAGGCTGTAGCTCCATTCGTTCCCGAGTTATAGGTATGCGCCGATCTGTCAAAAGGTGTTGAAAATTGAAATACATAGGCGCACCTGAGGTCAAAACCCGAGATTAACTACTCGGTAGGTAGCTATCGGTAAACCGTACCTACCCCGTGGTGGGAACTGAAAGCAAGAAAAACAGCGAGAGTTTCTCAAAGAGCGTACGTAAGTCGTAACCTTCAAGATAACTAGCTAGCCAGGAACTAGGAAGGTAGCAGCCAGTAGGTAGGCATAGCAATATTTTCGTTGGTTTGATAAAAATCTACGGGCACCAAAATATCTGCCGTCAAATAAGAATACATATTCCCACTTTGAACACCTCAAGACCGTTTTGACTTCTTGATTCTAACAAGTTCCTAGCAGCCTTCTAGTTCACCGTCGATATCTCGCGTTAGCCCGCATCGCATCTTGCAACATATGATCCGTTCACATAACCATGGGCCCGGGAGGCACACCCACGTCAGCGGCGCGCGCCGGCGTTCCCCGATGACGTCACGGTCTGACAAATGACGTCACGAAGGGTCTCCGCGGACGGGCCGGTTTATAACAGCCGCGCCGTCGCCTGTCCGTCAGTCAGTCGCAAACAGAGCAGTGAGCAGCGAGGAGGGCTGCCGTGTCACCGGGCGGACACGACACACACACACACGGAACTATGAAGGTGAGCTTGGAGAACAATGGTTGGAGGCTTGTTAGTAACGACCATAAACGAGCAGAAAAGAGATCAGTTGCTGGATAAGAATGTTTCGTGACTACTTGCAAAATGTTACGCACCAACGATACTAATCATAACAGGCATTATTTTAGTCGTATTCTTCTCGGCTTCCTTCAATCGCACTTTCAGCGCTTCTGAAGTCGCCTTTGCCGCGTCTGAGGACTGCTCGACCCCGCAATCTGACCATTGTGTGCCCGGCAGGTTCTGGCGCTATCGTTGGCTGGCCTGGTGCTGGCACATTCTGCCGTGGCTGCGCCGCAAATCAGCGAGGACGCGGCGTTCGTGGCCTCCTTGATGGGTGAGGATCCGTCAGCCGCCGACCCGGCGAACCCCGGCGCCGCTCCCGACTGCACCGACGTCGGTAGTCTGAGCGACGCCGACTTCCTGGAGTCGCTGACGGGCGGCTGCGGGGGTCCGCCGCCGCCGCCGCCCAACGCCGTGCTGCGCTGCGAGCGCGACGAGTTCCTGTGCGTGCCCTACTTCCGCTGCAATCAGTCCGACATCGTCAGCGACCGGCTGGGCGTGTTCAACGTGCGCATCAACGCGCAGCAGTTCGAGGCCGACCACGAGATCCTGACGCACTCCGAGTGCCAGCGCTTCGGCGACGTGTGCTGCACCAACCCGCACCAGGGCGACCAGCTGGTCGAGGAGCCGTACGTGCCCAGCTGCGGACACCGAAACCCGGATGGCCTGCGCGCGCGCATCACCGGCTTCAAGGACCACGAGTCGCAGTTCGGCGAAATCCCCTGGATGGCGGCCGTGCTGCGCGTCGAGAACGTTGGCGGCGAGGACCGCAACTTCTTCGTTTGCGGTGGCTCGCTGATCGACGAGCGCGCCGTGCTCACAGCCGCCCACTGCGTCGAAAAGCTGGGCCCGGACGCCCGGCTGCGCGTGCGACTCGGCGAGTGGGACACCCAGAACGACAACGAGCTGTTCCCGCACGTGGACGTCGACGTGGCGGACTTCATCATCCACGAGGACTTCAGCTCGCGGCGGCTCAACGACGACGTGGCGATCCTGTTGCTGCGGGAGCCGGTGCCGCTGCAGCCGCACGTGGACACGCTGTGTCTGCCCGACCCGAAGCTGACCTACGACCCGACCGGCGTGCAGTGCGTGGCCACCGGCTGGGGCAAGGACGCCTTCGAGGGCGGCAAGTTCCAGACGGTGCTGAAGCAGGTGCCGCTGCCCCTGGTGGGCCACGCCGACTGCCAGGCGAGCCTGCGCACCACCCAGCTGCAGCGCTACTTCCGGCTCGACCCGTCCTTCCGGTGCGCCGGCGGCATCGGCGGCGAGGACACCTGCACGGGCGACGGCGGCTCGCCGCTGGCCTGCGAGGACCCGCACAACCCGGGCCGCTACGTGCAGCTGGGCGTCGTGTCTTGGGGAATCGGCTGCGGCCTGCCCGGCATCCCGGGCGTCTACGCCGACGTCGTCCAGCAGGTCAAGTGGATCCAGAAGCAGCTGCGGAAGCTGCCGCCGCTGCCGGCGCCCGCCGCCTGAGCGCAGGGCGAGAGTCTGCGAGTGATGAGTCCGCGCCGGACAGGCTCTGACGACGCCCGGAGCGACTCCGCCCGTCCGGGCCGCTGCCCCCGGCCTGGAGTCGGGGCGCCATGTGCTGTCCGTTCTCAGTGACGCGTGTTTACTGCGTCTGCATGCTCGCCGGACGCCAGATCGAGCTTGGTTGTGTTTGTATGAATATTGAATATGTATACTGTTGGCTGGTACAGTTTGCTGCTATGAAGATGACAATAAACATACGTGAACAATGAACATTTATTTTTCTGTATTTCACACAAGCGTCATAAATACGTACAAAATATGGCTTGCAATGAACAACTTACAAACCGAACGACTTACGCTATCATTCATCACAAACCCAAGTCAACCAATACCCTTCTCCAACAGCACAGATCCCACGACAGGTTCAATCGTATACCTCCACGGACAGAAGATCATGGCTGTCTCGCCGAGAAATCACCATGAAGACGCCCTCATCTGGGACATCCAGCCGGGGCCGCGTCCGATACACATTACATAGTCGACCTTGGGTACCAGCGGCCGGGCAGAGACCACTGACCGACCGACTGGCTGGCCGGGTGGCAGACGGGCACTGTTGCAAAACTCCCAGACCACCGTCAGCCAGCATACACAGCAGGGTTTAGCCAGGCCGGTATGCGCAGCAGGGTGCTGTTTAGCCAGCGATGGCCCAGTTTGAGCTTCGCTAGTGACTGACAGAGCTGCTCCTTACAGGGCCGCAGTAGGTCTGAGGGAGTCCTGATCATTTCATCAGCTTGCGTAAGGAGTTCATGTAGCCCTCAGCCCTTGGAGTCCTCGGTCAGGTGAGCTATGAAACTGAAGGAATTCCGCCACAGTACAAACACAGGTCTTTGTCCGTACGCAGCCGCTCACATGTAGAGCTGCAGGAGTTCGTCCGACACGGCGGCCGGCGTGAGGATGCCCAGGTCGGTGAACAGCAGCGTGATGTAGCGCGGAGGTGTGTAGTCCACCAGAGGGTTGGTCTTGTCCCGCGCCTCCGAGCCGGGCCGCACCAGCGCAAACTGGACGATAAAACACGGGCCAGTCAGGGAAACTGCTGTACCAACGGTGTCGCTGTGGGATTGGTACTTTCGAAGGTTCTCAAGTTAGGTTAACGTCTTCGTATGGTCAGCTAAAATATAGATGTGCACAGCATTAAGCGACCTGAACTTCGACAAACTGACTTCCGGGACGAGCGGAAGAACTCGCACTAAGCTTTACTGAAATTCAACTCGCATTGATATGTGCGCTTATTATCATCTCGGGGCATTTGAAAAGATAGCACACATCTACGAGTCATGACAATCTGCGATAAGTTAGCACAAATGGGACCGGTTGGTCACTCACTGGAAAACTTTGCGACATTTCACAGAAAAAGCATGGGAGTTTCCCGGTAGGTGCACCGACAACATTCATCCATTAATCATAACTTGTTTTGACGTGACAATGGCGAAATAGAAGTGAGTCACCCACAATGACTTCCTGTAAATGAATGGACAAGACCGGTAAAATGAGCGGCTTTGTTCTATATCACGACTAGACATCTAGATCCGATCCAAATGTACCGGACATCGCTTCACATTACCGGACAGAAATCACGCCCTCTTTATATAGCTCCAGCCCGCGGGCGTCCCGAAACATCTCGATGTTTATACTGACGCGATGGTCGGCACATGCTTTAACATTAGGTAAACACACGCTTAGACTTTGGTTGGAAAATTGTGACACGATCCACCACACCAATCATGTTAAACAGACGGCGAATTCAGCGGTCGACAGTCGGCTCGTTTACACGAGTCGACCAGTTGCACGATGAAGCTTAGGGCCCAACGCAATGCCTAGGCATGCCAATATGTATGACATGTTTCTGAGGCAGGGGCGGAGCTCCTATACGGTTGGTGGGGCGGCTGTTTCACCAACTCGCCATTTTGCCCCACCAATAAGCGCTATGCCTCACCAGCTTTAGAACATTTGTAGGACTTTGTGGCATTGCAAATCAGCTAAGGAGATTTTGAATGTCTATTTAATGTAAAAGATTGTCTTTGTAAGCATAGGCATTGTTATTGGCAATCGGGCATAATTAATTTGGTGACTTTTTGCCCAAACAACTTCCGTGAAAAGCTCCACCCATGTTCTGAAGGGTTCTACTTATGTCGCCTAAAATAAGAAAAAGGACGAGGTTCCAGAAGATAGATCACACAACATATGTAAATTCAGATGTATCATATGAAGTGACGTGTCCGATTTCGAAAGAGCATCTATTAAACTCGAGCAATGCGCACCGGTCCCGACATCTTCTCGACAGCAAAGCCGCACCTACCGCTGACGCGAAATGGCGGGAACAGCCCGGCTTTTACCGGGTTTTACACACTTAAGCATGCGTGACCTATGATGTCGAGATCCAACCACTTGGCCATATTATCCCAACTTTGCAAATGCAAATTCTCGTGGAGAGTCACTGCACGGTATGCGGTAACCAAAGAACCCGCAATCTCAAATGTTTCAGAGAGCACTATTTATCAATGATCGTGACAGAAAATGTGACTTTACCAGATAAACATTGATTGAGCCGCACAAAATGATGGTCTGTATCGTTCCTAAGAGCATGCGTCTTCAGATCTACCGTTTAATTGTCGCACACTATTGCAAAAACGGCAACAAAGAGCACTCGGCCCGAATTCACTCAGTGTAAAAAGAGTGTCAATAATTTAACACGACTAATCCATGAGGACCTACCACATCTAAGTTCTATTCAACACGCAAGCCTAACACCACACCGTTCCCCCTACCACACCACTCCCGTCGCCCACTGCCATCCGGTCCCACCGCGGCCCACCACCCCGCCCCAGCCGTCCGGAACGCACCTTGAACTCGTCGGGCACCTCCTGCTGGTTGAGCGGGTACAGCCGCACGAACTTGACGCACTCGGCCAGTACGTACAGCGGCCGTTTGAAGGCGTGCGCGCTCATGGCCACCGCCAGGCTGCCGATCTTGTTGACGATGCCGCCGTTTTCGACGACACCCTCGGCGCCGACCAGCACGCAGTCGACCGACTCCATCGAGTAGGCCACCGCCGCGTCCAGGATCACCGTGCAGTCGATCCCGGCGGCGGCCAGCTCCCGGCGCAGCTCGGCACTGCGGGGAGGGAGGCCGCTGTCACATCTCCGCCACAGTCGCAGTCGTGGGCCTGGGTCGGGCTGACACTGTCACCTGCACCGCTGGTACTGCCGCCCGGCCACTGAGGCAGGGCTGGCAGAGAGACCGAGAGGTGGGTCGCAGGAACACGACATACGACAAAAGCCACACCGACTACCTACCAGCCAGGGGCGGATCCAGGGGGGGGGGCCGCTAGGGGCCGATGCCCCTAGCCTATCGAAAAATGCCGCCCCTCCGCCGCCGAAGGCGGCGGAGGGGCGGCTTTTTTCGATACGTGATGAAGTGCATTTTACGGAAATGATCATTTCTTTGAAGTTCATTTCATAATAATATCTGGTGTTAACTATCTGAATTTATATTTAACCCTCAGAGTATGTCGCTTCTCTCCCTGAAGTCAGAGTGCCGCCCCTTAACCCGCGCCCCACTGGGGTCTGCGTATAACACGCCCTACTGGGGGGGGGGGGCTATTCATAGCCCCCCCTCCTAACTCCGAAACTACTGGGCCGATCGTCAAAATTCAAACGGCGTCTGATAGCCCCGCAAAAACTGTCGAGCGAAACCTAATTTCATTGACCTCGAGGTCACCGATGACGTCACAGGTCAGGTCAAAGTAAAAATTATTAGCATTTTGGCTTCTTCACGTTTTGGGCTCTGGCCGCCGTCTTACAAGTCAGATCAGGCTCATTTTTGGTTCACACACTCGTGAACAGATGCTCTAGATACTCTGAGGGTACCAAACTTGTACTTTGATTTTCAGGTCAAGGTCAGGTCATCACAGGTCACGAAAATATTATTTCATCCGTCGGTCACGTGACACATGTTTTATGGTCCATTTAGGCCAAACATTTCGAATTTGATGTCGTCTGTGTCATTCGAGGTCATTTTGAGTCAAATTTAGCTCAGGTCAGGTCACTTTCAGGTCAAAAAAGGTCAAATTTTGAAGTTAAAATTTTTCAACAAAAAAGGTGTCTATTGGATGCAGTTTGAGCTCAGAAACACGATGGTGCTATTTATATTGGCGTACGATGTCAAATTCGTGCTGAAAAATTGATTTGAAAAATTAATAATTGTTAATTTTTTGCAATAATGCGTATAACTTGGCCATTTTTGAAGATATTTAGCTAAAACTTGCTAGAGTTAGTCATAATAATGCGTTCTATCACATATATTCCGGTTTTTTCGAAAAGTCAAAAAGTTTTTGAAAAAAATGTAAAAATATAAATTTTGAATTTTATTATATAAATTTTCGAAATTTTCAAAATTTCGAAAATCCGAGATAGCAGTTTGATAGCGCAGTCTATTCTGAGTCCTCTCATGCAAAGAAATTGGATCTAGCTTAAAAACTGAGCTCTTGGGAGCGATTGCCGTGGTTCAATGTTTTGCGTCGAAATCGCCCGAACATGACGTCACTCTGACGTCATTTCCGGCCGACTTATGGTAGGTACGAAGTTCAAATTTTGACACAAGGTGTCAAATTGATGCAGCCGAAGGTACTGAAAGTTTGGCGTCGATACGTCAAGCGGTTTGGAAGTTATTGCAGAAAAACGGGAGGGGGGGCTATACCCAGCCAGCAATTCGGTTGGGGAAAGTGCGGGGACAGTGTTGGGGAAAGCTTGGGGAGAACGTACAATTCCCCTATCGGATCGGGGAACGGTCCGTGTTCCCCATCCCTTCCCCGACTGTATTGGTAATATGTTCAAAAGACATGGGGAAATTACACCGATCCCCGTACGGGGAAAGAGCAGCATTCCCCAATCAAACCCCACTGTTGGGGTTCGGTCGGGTAAAAGATCAGATTCCCCGAACGGGGAAGGGTGCGTTATCCCCGACCCATTTTCAAGAACAGTTTGATTGGGGAAAAGTAGGGGAACTGTTGAAATTCCCCGCTCGGGATTTTACACTTAATCCCCAGACGAATCCCAACCGCCAGTAGGACGTCTTGAGATCGACTTCCAGCATGTAATTCCACAAGTATTCAATAAAGAAAAATGCATCTTGGGAATGCTAAAAGCAGTCTTAGGAGCAGTTCTAGAGCTATAGGTTCATGCATCGATTGAAGGGAGATTAATAAAAAAATTAGCGATATAACGATTTTATAACGATATAACGATAAAACGATACCTATAACGATATAATTTTTTTATAATCGTTTTCATGACAGGTGATCTGGCGAATGCATCAAACCTGACCAAATTTGCACCAAATTTCTTTTTCATATCTTTATATCATATACCTATTTATTTCAGTGTTTTAATCGAAAATAATGTCTGATATAATTGATCAAATCGGCACCGCATCTGGACCAAATGCCTACCAATTGTGTACCAGTTACCTATCATGAAAACGGTTATTCGCAGACATTTGATTGAGGCATTTGATGTATGTAATTTTCGACCTAAAAGAGAGGTAAAGCCGTCTTGGTTTACGGGGCCTGCTAAGCCGTGAGGATGAGGACACGCACACGTCATTATTTTGAACGAACGTTGGTGCCCTTATTTCATGAGGTAAAAACAACTTTGACAACTTTCAGGATCTTTGTTTCTTCTCGCACTGCTGTGGCATAAACATTACGTTTTCTTTCTTCTGTCATCACTCATCGCATTGAAATTACAAAAGCATCAAAATTTCAACAACACACGTCACACTGCCTACGACATACATGTGTCGCCTCAACGCAGCGAGGGGAGGGGAGGGAGGGGTAGCAACGACCGGCCGCCGTCGGTTCCGTCCGCACATCTGGTTGAGGGGCGTCTCCTGTCGCCATCTGTCATCGTGAATGGGGCCGTGCCGACGTGTCAGACGGGACGAACGGGGGAAGTCGGTCCAGAGTCACTGCGCCGCGCGGTTGTGTGAGCAAGCCGTGGGCTAGGTACCGCTCCAGGTCAGACCATGGTTGGCACTGAAGAGTGCGGCGACACTACAGAGCTGTGAACGAAGACGGTGAACGGCGAGATGTGGTGACCGCTTGACTGACCTGTGCTCAAAGTCGTGATCTACCGCTGGCCGCTGGGGTCAGTGCGTGAGAAGCTGGACTCGGCAACAACGGAGGACGCAGCTCGACGAGGAAGCTATGCTGTGTTGGTAAGGAACTAAAGCACTTAATTGTAACGAATCCATGACAGATATAAAATGACGATACTAACTCAAGTTTATTGTAAAAGACAAAGCTTTCGATACACACAATATCTTGATAACTGTCTAGGATATGCAGAATATGACGTAAAAATGACTAAGGTCATCAACCTCCGTCTGAGATTATCCTTAAATTGCCCGGACAATATAATGTCATCAGCCTAATGCTTCATCTGCTTCTGTTCTAGAGGGACGTCTGCCGGTTACGACCGGAAGGTTTCCGACGGGACTTGGCAGAACCCACAACAGCAGTATGAACCCGGCGTGGAGTTAATGCGTAATTGCTCGCATGAGCAACCGAAGAGCGACTTCCAGGCGAAGATGGTAAGCAGTTTATGGGGGTGGGGGCTAGCTTAGAGCTGTTGAACAACCTGTCCTTCACCCAAGTCTAAAGGCTGAGACACACTCTTTCTACAGCCAGAAAATCTCATGCGAGAGCCCATTAATTAAACACATGAAATCACGATCGCATCAACCACTTACAGGGATGTGCGAACAATTGACGCGATTGTAATAAATAACATGCATTTGAATAGGCTCTCGCATTCCATTTTCTGTCTTCGGGAAGAGCCTGTTTCAGCGGCTCTACTAGACAGCTCTGCTTGTGAAAGGGATTGTTATCTTGAAAAACTATATAGCAACCGATTTTAATTGTCAAACGGCGTTCATTTATCTGTCAAGTGCTTTCGCGAGGAACTTCGTAAGGCGTAATATAGACGTAAAACATTTATTACCTAATGACTTTTCCTGGAATGAGAAATGTTTAGAAGTACAAATCTAATTATTGAATTTTATTTCCTGATTTAATTAATTATTCTAAGTATATCACATTCAATTTTTAAGCACTTTTCGTGGAAAAAAGTTATAAATAAGTGTAATTTTATAAAATGGCATTCAACATGTTTCAGCGTAAGCTGACGTTTCCATATAAGGACATTTCATGTAGTAGCTAGCTGTAAAACCTGATTGATATACCTACAAGTGCACATATTTTTGTTTTTGTCCACAGCCGCAGAATTCCTGGAGATGCGCTGGGACATGGATCATAGCAAGGTGGCTCTCAGCGGCAGCTGACCGCTGAGATGTGTCTGAAACAGCCAGAAGGAAGACTCGAGTTGTGGATCCAGGGCACTACTGATCGGAAGGCGGGACCAGCTGTAGGGAGACTACAGCAAAGCCGTCGTACTCAATCTGCTGAACAGACTCCTACTGCAGAGGAAAAACTGGGGTTCGACGTGTTAGAACTGGGGTTAGACCGGTTACCAGTGCTCGTGTTCGTCACCTGTTGTTTGTCACTGCTGTGCTGCTGCTGTATGTCATGTTTGCCACCTGCTAAGCGTTCACAATGTATTTTAAGTGAATAATAACCTTTTTAGTGTTTGTCTTGATTTGTAACGAGTATATCAAGTACCTATGTTAACCTTTCATCAAATGAAGGACTCCACATAAAAATAGTATAGGCTGTGGTGGTACATACCATGCTTGGCCGACTGTTGTGTAGTGATCTAGTCGCTGAAGCGTCCTGAAAGTCTGGAAATAAACAGGCATAGCCAAATGGATTGGTTCTAATTATTTTCCTGTGTGGTTTTATCATTTCCCTATTGCGGGGAAACAAGTGGACAATTTTGTTTGTATTTATACAAGTATGTGTATACAAATATTTGTATGTTTACGGACAAAATAAATAGTCATTGTCAATTTTAATGGGACCCGGATATGTTTCCCAGTGCGGTTTTTACTGGCTTCTCCGTACGGGGAAAAAAGCAGACAAGGCAGTGGGGCCATTGCCAAGTCGGGGAACGGCCGGGGTTCGCGCGGGGGAAAGGTCTTTGAACGTTAGGGGAAAATCACGGTTTCCCCGATCGGGGAAGGTCTCCAGTAAGCATAAACCCGTATAGCCGGGTGGGGGAATGTGCGGGGCTCGCACAGGATCTTCTTGGGGAAAATGTTCGAAAGCCCCGTACGGGGAACCGACCTTAACAACGGGTTTTAACCATAGTCGGCGCGGGGGTAGCTTGGGGGACGTTTGGGGAACGCTTGGGCAGTTATACCGTTTCCCCGTACGAATCCCGCATAAAGTTCCCCGTACAAAGTGTCTCAAATCCCAAGCGAACGCTCCGTTTTCCCCAGGAGAACGGTTGGGGTTTCCCCGAGCCTGCCCCAAGCTCACCACAGGCCTTCCCCGTACGGGGAAAGCTCCGATTTGCTGGCTGGGTAAATAGCCCCCCCCCCCCCAGTGGGGCGCGGGTTAAAGGAAAAGGGCCACCTTCGTGAAATATGAAGGTATCGTTGTTTTTCATTTTGACATTATTATTTTTCATTTTCTTTTTAAAACTGGTGCCAGAAGTGCACAATTCGCGAAAAAGTATTTAAAACTATTTAACATATTGGTACTATGTTGATACTCTCTACGGCACCTACTGTATGATGGCATAGCGATGACGTCACACTCAAGCCAATCAGCGTTCAGAAGACAGACTCGTCGGATTGTGTCAGATAAGCTGATTGGTTAAAGCTGAGCTGGTTGGAGCTGATTGGTAAAAAACTAAAGCCTCGCCGCGGGTGGCTGTATTGTCGGATAAGAACGCATTCCTGGGATAAGGACGCATTCCTGGCGTATTTTCTTTTAAAATTGCCGATAACTACGAATGGAGGCCGAAGTCGGCCGTAAGGAGGTAGACAGATAGGTTTTCGGACACGGGCTACAAGATGGCTATCTCAGTTTCAATCCCCATGTTAAAGGTGGCCCTTTTCCTTTAAATTCGAAGTACCGCTACATAAAGGCATATTGCTACCCTTTGAAGTAGTAATGCCGCTCTCGGAAGTCGAAATGCCGCCCTCGGAAGTCGTAGTGCCGCCCTCTGTACTCGTAGTGCCGCCCTCTGAAGTCATAGTGCCGCCCTCCGCAGTCTTTGTGAAGCTCCTTGAAGTCATTGCGCCGCCCTCTGAAGTCATAGCGCCGCTCTCTGAAGTCATAGTGCCACCCTCTGAAGTCATAGTGCCGCCCTCTGAAGTCATAGTGCCGCCCTCTGAAGCATAGTGCCGCCCTCCGCAGTCTTCGTAAAGCTCCTTGAAGTCATTGCGACGCCCTCTGAAGTCATAGCGCCGCCCTCTGAAGTCATAGTGCCGCCCTCTGAAGTCATAGCGCCGCCCTTCAGTCTTCGTGAAGGTCCTTGAAGTCATTGCGCCGCCCTCTGAAGTCATAACGCCGCCCTCTGAAGTCATAGTGTCGCCTCTGAAGTCATAGTGTCGCCTCTGAAGTCATAGTGCCGCCCTCCGGTTGTCCCGAAGTGACGAGATTTTCCCACCCAGTCGGAGTAAATAAGGCGCTTCAAATATTATCCAGCATAAAATTAGTTGTTGAACCCGATGTCAGACAAATTTGCTGTTTCACTTTCTAATTTTGGGACCAGTGTTTACATGGCCAATAGCCATTCGTCTAATATAGTAGGGCGGTCATCAAGTGGCGTATTAATATGTTGGAAAGGGGAGGAGGCCAAACATGGGAATTAAGAAGGGGTTCTATCTTAACTTTAGGGGCCCCAGTGGTAACCTACTTAAACCGAGCCCGGGTGCGGTTCCTAGCCAACTTTGCCAATTTTTCCCCTCGCATCCGGGCGCATAGCTCGTGAACCGTAAGTGTTACAGCGTCACGGAACAATGCATTTGATAGATCCTTGGAAGCTCCCTCTGCGTTGTCCTTAGATTCGAGCTCAGTTCAACAATTTGGCCCACACTGAGAGCAAAAACTGCCAAAATAGACGGATCTTGCACTTTGCAGAAGCATTTGTTCCATTTCTTTACGTATATCTGCTCACTCCACGTATGGTAGGCACAGTTTTTACCGTAATTGTGTCTCTCGTATCGAGAGGCGTTAAATTATCTATAGTATGACCTATAGTCAGTTGCATTCTCTAACCGAAAAAGGTCATGCTGTACATAAACTGATCTGTGTTGTTGGGCTGAAGGCATTAGTTACATAATACACTCTTTCATCACTCTATTGTGTCTTCTTTTAAAGTTATTGCTGAATTTTTTGGTGCCTTTGGTGACCTTTCTAGTGACTTCTACAGGCTCCTGCACACTGCACAGACCGGTAGAGGCCATGCTGGTCACTGAGAGGTCACGCTGGTCATATGTCGGTCTCTAAGAGCTCCATGTCGTCGACCTCTGAGGACCCTACACAGGCTTCGGAGGCTCCACATCGGACCCTGTAGATCCTATCTCCGGTCTTAGATCCTTGAGGGCTCAAGATGCTCCCCGAGAGCCCCACGTCAGCCTCAAAGAGCAGATATCGATCTGCCTAGAGTCTTGCGCTGGTTGAAGGCTGATACCCTAAGCTTTAGGAGGGTCCAACTCGGGCTATGAATTCCTCTGATGGCTCCATGTCGCCCTCCGGGGCCTCAGTCCGACCTCTAAGGCCCAATCATGCATAAGTGCTGAATTCTGGCTGTCGAGGCCTTCAATGTGGCTTCTGATGGCCCAGCGCCAGTCTATGAAGACTCCGCGCTGGCTTCTGAGGACTCAGCAGTCAGCACCAATCTCAGTTTTCAGAAGACAGGGCCCCACGCTGGTCTCAGAGTGTCCAACGCTGTCCACAGAGGGCCCCCACACCGACCAAAGAGGGCACCAGGCCCACACTGGCCTAAGAGGGCCCAGATTGTCATCATAGGGCCCTATATGGCCTCAGAAGGCCCTATCCCGTTGGTCTTACAAGGCCTACGTGCGGGCTTTTTAACGCCACACGCCCCTCCCCCCACATTTGGCCTTTTAGGGTCCCCAAAGCGGCCTCTGAGTGCCCCATGCTAGCCTCCGAGGGCTCGCCCGGGGCCTTCGAGCGCCTTACGCTGGCCTCTTAACCCCTCGGTAGAAGTAGGTGCACGAATACTTATGTTTGGGCAGAAATTTTGTATCCTAGCCTGTGCATGTTACATCCGGTGTATACGGTATATGTATGTTACGTGGTGTCATTCTGGCTTCTGAGGTGTGGTTTGCCCCCTAGTCGAAATTCATTAGCCAAGACCCTGAGATACAGTGCCACCCTCTGAAATGAAAGTAGCTCCCTCTGAACTCGTAGCGACGTCCCTGAAGCCATATTACCCCCTTCTTAACCCTCGCGGGACGAGGGAGGAGGGGAGGGCACCCCTTACGATTTTTTTCGTGACTGCTCCGGAGCCGTTTTTCGATAGAGAGCTGAAACTTGGCCTACGTGAGCCCCCATCCAAACCAGATCTTAAGACACCTGATTCATTTTCAGGTTAGTTCAGGTCCATAGGTGGGTAATTGTGCTGAACGGTGGGTGCTCGGGCGCAGCAAATCCGCCGCCGCCCTAGCGGTGACCTTGACCTCCACAGTCTGTTGCGGCTTCAAAGCCAAGCCGGCGTGGAATTGGGAAAGCTCGTGCACCCACAGTTCAGCACAATTCTCCACCTATGGTCAGGTCACTGACCAATGCATAAACCTCTAAAGGTTAGGTATAAGTAAACCTCTGCAGTCTGCACTGCCAAAAAAATGTCGCAACTTCGCAACGCCGCCAACGCCAGGCAAAGTGTCGTCGAGGATGATGACACTTTCAGAAAGTAACAAGCTCCCGGGTACTCATACTTCGTATATCTTGGGTTTTTCGTACAATTCATCTTGGGTCAGGTCAGTCACGTGACCTCCCCCATTATAAACATATGGCGGAAATACTGAACTTGCTCTTTTTGCAACATATAGGCATTATAGAATCCGCCAGAAGACGCATAGGAATGTGTTTTCATACGTTCGTCAAAGGATTCCGTGCGTTATTTTGTCATTTTTTACTTTTATGACGTCACAGAGAACGTCACAGAGGACGTTCTTTTGGGTCATAATCGTTTTTCGTTAATAACTTTCGACCAAATTAACCTGCGCCCGACTGGGGGTCCTGGATTTCCACGCCCTGCTGGGGGGGGGGGTGTTTGAACACCCCCCCCCCCTTGTAACTCGGCTCCTGGGCCACGTAGCAATACGCGCAAGGCGGCGTTCGAAAGAGCGTCAAAAATAATGACAACTTCAACGGTTTTGCCTGCAGGGGGCAAAAACTGCAAAAATAGCCGATTTTTTTCGGAAACAGTTTTTCTGCAATAACTTTTGACCCAAGCCTTGTTCGAGCTTACTTTTACCGGCATCGTGTTCCTCTCGTCAAGACGCATCGAATGAACTATAACTTGACCTTGAAAGGTCAACTTGAAAATTTGACCTCAGGTCAAGGTCATGACCTGACCGCAAAGGGTCGTGTTGCATATCAGTCGATCCGTATCGTCGAGCTGAACACATCTAAGGCGTTTTCATCGCTCTAGCATGCCTCTATCAAAAGTTATTTGCGAAAAACTGTTAGATATCATTCGTGACCTAAGATGACCTCAGGGCATAAACAAGGGTCACGGACACCATTTTCATATTCAGTGTGTCTAAACCACTTGTGATTCGGTGTTTGGGAGTGTTTATAATGTCTTTCGTCCAAAAGAGGCGCATTTCAATTTTCTCCCATTGACTTATAATGGGGAGGTCGCAAAATTGACCTGACCTTAGGTCATCGATATCAAAATTCTGAGATAAACATTTTGTACATGCTATTGCTCTCAGCAATCGCTGAAAGTTTCAAAGCGATCGGTCCCTCTGTGTAGCTATTACAGACATTGAAACTTTTTATGAGGTGAGGTCACTTCAAGTGACCTGGTGACCTGACCTTGAATGACCTTGGTCTAAAATTTTCACAACATGTGTAGAATTGATGTATGATAAGGTGTACCAAAAACGGCGGCGCTCCGCGCCGCCGTTTTTGAGATATTTGCAAAAAACCACAAGGGGGGTGTTCAAACACCCCCAGGGCGCGGGTTAAGCTAGAGTCGGGAAAGGCACCATTGTGATTGCAATGAGCTTCCAAATTGATTGATATGCAACCTGACCTAGTCCGAACAGTGTCCTGAGGGGGCTTGACATGACGACCTTTGTGTCAATCTTGATTGTGACCTTTACCGAACAGAAAGTACCCACTACCCACAACATTCGACGCAGCTTGAGAGGAATACGATTATGCCTAAATTTTTGCTCTGTGGCCATTTGTTTGCAAAATTATTTGCTAAAAACAAAAACCCGACTTTAGGGTAATTTACCTGACCAGGGGTCACCAGTTGACCTGAGACCGTAAATTTGAATATCAATCGCTGCGTCTCGTGACCGGTGACGGCCGTCAAGCTCGTTTTTTTCCGCTGGACTGGAACAGACCCTATGAATGCCGCCCCCGTAGGCGGAAAATGTGCCGCCCCTGTACTTGACTGCCCCCACCCTATCGAAATCCTAGATCCGCCCCTGCTACCAGCTACCATAGGTATAGATTATTTGCATTTTGTCAGTGGAATATTTGCTTGGCATTGCTTTTTATCACATCCGTCAAGAAGAAAAACCATCAAATTTACAACTAATGAGGAGCGAAGAGATCAGATTTTTCCAGCCACAAAGATATTGTGCATTCCGGTTACTCGCTATGAGATTTTTTGTCTCGGTGAGCACGATCGAATTTGACACGCAAGCAGACCACATGTAAGCCTTAATTAAGGCGTATATTGTACGTACATATTAATTTCAGCAGCTTATTTAGCTCATGAGATATAACAGAGGGGCCATCAATTGGCTGGATTTATTCATGATAGGTTTTCCCGACCGCCCGCCGCCCGCCACCAATGGCCTCGCGTGCAGGGGCTGAATTGGATCACCGGTCACGGAACCAGTATTGCGACATCACGGCGAACGGATATAAACTGATTTTTGTATGCACATATTACCTAGCGGTTGCCAGATTCTTGGGAACGGGGCAATTGAGGTTAATGCCCTTTACATTGAAATAAGCACAAATGGAAAATTTCCTTCATTTAAATTAAACCAGGATATTCAGAATAGGGAAAATTAGAGACATTGTATACGGATGCAGAGGCATAAAACCATACCAGCGGTGAAAACAGATAAGTTCTTCCATACATCTTTGGAAGCATTCCACCGCAAACATGAGATCACCTTTTCTCCCTCGGCACAAGCTCCCCTGCTGACATCATGTCTGCGCGGTCAGCTGGCTCGGCCAGTACACCCACCTCATTTATGGACCGGTCGTTCTGTCTGTTTGCCTATCCCCCGTGACTCACTGTGCATCACAATGGTGGGGCCGCCGCGGCGCAGATCGTTCCCGGAGAGAGTACATGGCCGCAGGTGGGTCTGCACGTGCACAGAACAGAGAGCCGCCGAGCCGCCGCCGCCGCCGGCCGGGTGGGTGGCTTTCCGCGGCCGTAGCCAGCGTCACAGCGCGGCGCCGCGGGTGTACCGAATCAGGGAGGGGGGGGGGGGGGCAGTGACTGCCGGAGGGGCGGCACTGGGGTCCCGGAGAGGGGGGGGGGGGTGATCGGGAACTCGGCATCCCTCCGTATGAAGGGAAGGAGGCTGGGAGTGAGGCGAGAGAATCCCGTCGTTAGGAGGCCCTTGAGAGGAGGCCGGTGCTGGCAGTGCTTCCTGTGGCCCGGAGCAAGGCCGGAAATCACAAACAGAGGGGCCTCGTGGGAACTGACTGGCGTTGACTCGAGTCATGTTTGGCGCGTGAACGGCACGAAAGCGCAAGAGCGAAACTAAGCAAACTTTGAAGAGCATTCGACACTGTTCACCACCAATCATTCACCATACCTCTATAGATCTAGGCTGCTTAAAATACTGCAATGTAATGGTGGCATCGCTAATTGCTAGCCACAGTGACTCTTATGAATACACCATCATAAATTTCAACCGATGACACCACAAAGCTGGCCAAAAAAATCGCATTATTTTTATGCACATCTACATAAGGGATAAGACAGAACGGTCGAGGTCCGTGTCAACCGTCAACGTCAGGCGGTAGGAATGCACCATGATAACACTGAATATCTGGAAACAACTTCTGACAGCAGGTACATTGAAACCACTTACGGCTACAGGCTCAGCATGGAGACTACCTAACCATTTCAGATAAATCCGAAGCCGTTTTTGAAGCTGAGATTGTTGACACATAAACCGCAGAACGTCAACGACGCTCACAGGAAATTTTGATTGACGTTTATGGCGCTAGCCTGAGATATTAGCATGATGGATAATGACTCAGGGACTTAACACGGAGCCTGGGGGTCGCTTCAACATAATTGTTTTGTTGGACGTCGACAAGTCAGCATTTAAGTTAAAGTTAGCCCTAGTGCAGGCAAAGCTGCGACGAGCTGCCCGACGCTTTCCACTGTATTTGCAATAATCACATTATATGACAGAGCAGATGCCAAGTGAAAGTTAAAAAAGTAAGTCGTTCAAAATGGATACATTCAATGAAAAATCCAGCATTAAATATACCTACATATTACATTAGAGTTTTGAACATGCGGAAAACGATATAGTTAGCTCGAAACAGCCTATATTTTCTTGACATGTTCGCTTCTCAACACACTCCCATCGAATCCCATCGAATGTTGCCGTTTTCTTTACCGATCCTTGTGGATTCGTATTGCCCCGCTAACCAGTGAGCATCATTGGGTTTATCAACCGTTTAGCAAAACGTAAACCCACTCGAATACGAGCCGCATCTCAGCCTAAAGCCGATCGTGTTGACCACTCCCACAGCCGTTTGACAAGGCCACTGTACTGGTGGTCGGGAGACAGCTCTGTGCGGTTCAGCGCGGTGGCCGGGTGCTGGCGGTATGGGCTCTGTGCGGTTCAGCGCGGTGGCCGGGTGCTGGCGGTATGGGCTCTGTGGGGTTCAGCGCGGTGGCCGGCGCTGCGGTACGGACTCTGTGCGGTTCAGCTCGGTGGCCGGCGCTGCGGCATGGGCTCTGTACTGGACCACGGACGCCGTGTGGCTGCCGGCTGCCGCTGCGGTGTGAACATGACACATATCCGCGGATAATAGCCCCGCTAACTACCAGACAACAAGGGTCCGCCGGTGGCCGAGAAAAAACAGTGTGGGAGACTGGTTTTGAACGTGGAGGATGAGTCAACCCAGGTGTGAAACTCCGCGATCTGACTCACAATACCGCATCCGCTAACGATCGGCCCAGCCTGGCTCAATAGGCGATCTGGTCCTCACTCCATTCCACAGGACGTGTGTTTGGGGGGGGGGGGGGCGCTATTTGCATTTAACTTCGTGGCAACCAATCAAATCATTCCCACTTAATGGAAGCCGGAAAAAGATGTGCCCATTTAATTGCTAAATAAATGAGCACAGCTGGTAGAGCTTATTCTCGGAATGGAATGCAAGAACACAACGATTTACCACCACGTCCTAACGGTACTTTCGGCAATGCTATGACATACTTGACAGCCTGACCAATCAGAGCCTGGATATTGTTGGTTGATAAAGATGAACGAGTTTCAAGCGGGAGGAAGTGGCTCGTGTCCGTCTCTACTCACCCGCTCCGGTCCGGCTGGCTCTCGGTGACCAGTACGCGGAAGTTCTTACCGCTCTCCTTCTTCGCCCTGATGAGAGCGTCTCTGACGGCCCGCGACCTGCGAAAATAGGAGCAGTGAGACACTCAACTAGCGTTTCCAGCCGGGCGAGCGCGCTTCTGACGGTGAAGGTAACAAACACATTCTCTGGAAATGCTATTTAGAAGGGACAGTGGTAAGGTGAGTGTCCACGTCCAGTGCTATCAAAAACAGCACGGAAAATCGAACACAGCAAACCGAGCTGAACAATTGAACATGTTTGCAGCTTATAGGATGACCTACATCACCCACAGACCTCTATTCATTTAATGGACAATGCGGCAACCTTATTCCGCGGAGGTGGAGTTAAAGAAGGAACGAAAGCACGGCATCTGACCCGCAGAATCTAACAATAGCCGCGTTTACATAGGGATTGTCGCAAGTTTATAGCTCTGCCTGCCTGCCTTTGATTATTTAAGAACCGACGATAATACAAGGTAAAACAGAAAAATCGCTCTCCTGAAAAATCGTCAAAAGCGAGTTACGCTTCTTTTCCTTTTCACGGCAGTGATGTTGCAATAGATGCCAATGGCGCTTTACAACTTACAAAATGGTACTGTCTAAATCTACCAAGAGCACTGCATCAAAATTATCGCAAAATAAATGAGCTGAAGCCTCGTCAAAAATGCTATGTAACCAGGCATAACGAAAGCTAACACCTGGCGGAACAGCGCCAATGTGGACCCGTACGGCTGCGCTGCCCTCTATGTGCGAAACCCTGAACTAAAAACGCCATCCAGCAGCGTTAGGCGGACGTTGGCAAGGCGAGTGGTGTTCAGATCCCCAGGTGACCCCCCTCCCCCCCCCCCCCCAGCCACCCGGTCCCGGTGTCGCTGAGCCCTTACCTGGAGTGTGTGAGGATGGTCATGTCGTCCATGATGAACGGGTCGCAGAGGTCGGCGATCTTCTGGCGCGCCCCCGAGTACTGCTGGATAAAGTCGCGGCCGCGCTCAATCATCAGACTCTGGCTCTCCCGTAGATGCTGCACACGGAAAACAATGCTGCATTTAGGCATCAACTTCATAATAGGCCTACTAGTAAAGTAAGCTTACTTCCATTCAGACTTCATACAGAAGAGTCATTAACTCTTTCTTGAGTCGATGTTTGTTTAAATTGTTACCGTATGTTTTTTGCTAAGATTTTTGCGACTATAGAAGGCGATTAATTACCAGCTTTTACGACTGCGCATACAGACTCCTGGTTTTGCCGTAGGAATGAAACACAGCCTGAGTGCTACAGACCGGACCTTGGCCACCTCACGCTCTCCTCCAGGGCCACCCTCCCGGCCTCGCCACTCACCCCCTTCTTGTCGAGGTTAGCGATCAGCGTGACGGAGCGCAGAAACAGCTCGGTGCCCGAGGAGACGGACGCGCCGGCCTTCTCACTGGCCTGCAGGATCTTCTGCAGCTGGCCCATCCGCTCCATTAGACCGCTCATAGTCTCGTCTGTACATGCGCAAAAAACGCCAATAGCTGAGGGAGCTGCGGCTTCGGGCTTTGTCTTTTGTTTGGACATCACATTCTTACCATCAGATCATATGATTGTTCAATGATGTGAAAAATATCCATGTTATTGGTCAATTTTTTTTTAACCCTCACCCGTATGGGGGGGGGGGGTAGAACAAAACCCTCTCCCCTCGGTTTTTCGCAAATAACTCGCGTAAAAAACGACCGAACGGGACGAAACTTTCAGTATCCTCGAGTTTATCAATTTTACAGCAACTCGGAACATTTCATGGCCCTGACCCAAATGGCCTTTGACCTGTGACCTATTTCTCGAGAACATGTTTGGACAGAATTGCGATTCGGTGTACCTATGTCAGCTCGCATTAGCCGCGCGTTTGCAGTCTTTTCGTGGTTTCAAGCGTTCAAACATGTGATATGTTGATCCCATGCATTAGGGTTGGTGTCAAGGTCACCTGAAGATCAGGTCAGGTCATTGACCTTTGATGATCTCGGTTCACTGTTTCGAGCTTTACATGTTTCTAGGCCAGTTTTTTTTTTAGCTGATTCGAATTTAGCAACCATTTGAACATTTACGAAGCAGTTTTAGTGCCTTCGTAACATGTTACAAAGCTGTCAAGAGGTGGTTGACACCTACTACGAATACCCGGCAGGACCCCTACTGGCTGACCTGATCTGACCTGACCTGACCTAAATGCATGAATACATCATCTGTGATCAAAACTTACATGATATTCGTGATAAGCACCAATAAAAAAACGTAACAGCAACAGTTTACGACGTTTTAACAGGTCCCGATTTCCCGACTTTTGGTCGACTTATGTGTCATTGACCTGACCTAGAAGGTCAACCAATGATCTAGGACCTTAAAATTGGAAAGCATCGGCTTCCTCTCGTCACGGGCAGCACGCTCATTTTTTTCCAGCGAAGCTCTAGCTCGATCAGAGGCCAAATGGCAAGGGGGTACAACGGACCCCTCCCCCCCCCCCTTATAGATTCGCGGCTGGCAAAACACCAATTCAGGATGGTTAACCTATAAGCATGAAGATCGTGCAATGAAGTGCCTGGCTCATTTTCACACCACAATCGGCATTTCATTCAGTCCCTGACTGAATGCCCCAGCATTTCTGCAGCTCACTGACTTACATTCATGGGTCTCCAGGTCAGTGAGAAGGGTGTTGATGGCAGCAAAGGCAACGGACATCTCCGGGTCCTCCTTCAGCAATGTCGTGAAGGAACGCTGAACAGCTGTGGACACAAACATACAAAACTCTCATAGCTGCCACTGAGTGCTTGTTTTTGAGTGGTTTGGTGACAGTGGTTTTAAAACACTATTTAAACGCTTTCATCCAAATAAATGAAAACACTATGGCCTCTATAAATGTCCCTGAAAGGAGATCATGCCCTGCCATGACCCCTTTGACCAGAGCAGAGACTATGGTTGGTCTAGTACATGGTCTACAACTCCACAATAACTCCAATCGCCTGGTATCAACAATATAAAAAAGCCAGTCAGCCAGCCATATCATGTCCCATAATTAATGCATAATAATGGCTTACCAGAATCTTCCATAGTCATTGCAGCTATTTCAGTTCGAGTGAATTGAAGATAAACCTGGAAAAATTTGAACCCATCAGTGATCAGTCATCCCTCTCCACCATTGTGACTAGAGCCGACTAATAAAATCCTCATTTTTTGTCATTGTGTCGTCATCACAACTGCAATTTGCCAGTCCGTAGCTAAGTTGGTAGAGCATTGGACTCTGTGTGGTAAGAGCACACATCCCGATTATAACAGTCCGAGTTTGAAGAGCTGATGTTTATGAGCCTCCTGACAGGTATGGTTGTGTTTGGTGGAAGGCCATAGCCAGCCAAAGTCAGTGAAAGGACCGGCCATGAGCCGCTATAAGCATACATTCCACTTCAGACTCAGAATTCTGCCATAGATCATGATCAGGAATTGCGAGACTGGAGGGCAGGGCACAAATTGAAATGCAATAGACGCTCATGCCGCCCAGCTGGACGCTGGTTAAATTCCTTTCTGTTGTCAAAGTAAATCTTTGAGACAGTACAAAAATTTGACTGATTTATAATCATGCTCAAGGCAACAGCCGCAACAGCCTGTCACCTTGCTGGCACCTGTCACATCACGCCTGTCACTCACTTCTGCTTCAGCTGTATCATATCAATATGCACTGAAAGATAGGTATAAATATATCTATGGTATAGTATATATATATATATATATATATATATATATATATATATATATATATATATATATATATATATATATATATATAGAAACTACGAAACTTATAATGAAATTGCCTAATGAAGTTTTTGACACGGTGTATTGATAAACTTGATTGATAGTGATATTGATATGGAGCAAGGGATATATGGATATTGATATATAGAACCCAAACCGTTTTTAACCGTTTTTATTATGTTTTTATCAAGATATCACGTTGTTGTTTTGTTGTTTTGGTTTAGGGCGCGTAGCAGCTTGGCTCTTGCGTCCAACTATCAAGATATCTATTTATATTTTATAGTCACCGTGGATATCACGTTTTCTCGACGCATAATCAAGGCCCTATATACCAGGTAGGGTCGTCCGGCGATTCTACCTTTTCGTGACGTCAGCTCGTGACGTCATTTGGAGTCAAGTCTCGAAGCCCCGTTCAATCCCCATATAAATGAGCGATTTTCGAAGCACTGTAGAATGAAGTCTGCACAAGATATATCAAACCTAAGTATCTTATCTGAAAGAGCAGACAATTTTCTGCAAGTTATCTATTACGTGTTTTTCGCTAAATCTTTTGCTTTTTTCACAAAAGCGTAAAATGTCCCCCCATGTCTCCGCAGCCTCCCTGCCGCCGGCCGCCGCGCGGTCGCGGTAGTGTAGTGGTTAGCGTGCCCGCGCAGTATTCCAAAGGTCCCGAGTTCGAATCTATGCGGTGCGGAACTTTAATTGCAATTCCAAGCTGAATATACGCACATCCATAATAAATTATTATTCGTATAGCTAAACTGTCACCAAGCTATCCATATAAATTGACTTCACCCAAAATATCGGCAAGATTCTATTAAAATATAAATTCAAATATGGCGGCTTGGACTGCCGCGTGCGTTAGGCTCCGCCCATAGCTCCGCCCACATGCGTGACGTCATTCGTGTTAGTGGACACGCAGAGAGATAGGGGACGACATGGGCCTGCGCATAATTTACTTACCCGTATAATTTAGGGGTGAGACTAAATGCTTACTTCGAAATCTAAGCTGCGTTGCGGCATTGGCGGTTATGTGCGGCGTGTATGCCGCATGATTAGTAAGCGGCGACCACTAAATTAAAAATTCAAAAGCTTCGACCTGTTTTCAATGGATAACACTGCATACCAAAAATGTCCATCGCTCTCGTCATAGGATATTTAGATTTAAATAACTAACTTATCTACATCATTGTTTTGAACCAAATTAATACTCAGCCGCGAACGTATAAGGTATAACCCCTTGCCGTTTCGCTCCTGATCAAGCTAGAGCTTCGCGGAAAAAACGAGCGTGTTGCCCGTGACGAGAGAAAGCCGATGATACCCAATTTTAAGGTCCTAGGTTATCGGTTGACCTTCCAGGTCAGGTCAATGACCCAAAAGGCGGGAAAATTGGGACCTGTTAGAACGTCGTAGTGTGGCTGCTATGGGGTTTTTCGGGGTGCTGATCACGAATATCATGCTAGTTTTGATCACAGATGATGTCTTCATTCATTTAGGCCAGGTCGGGTTAGGTCAGGTCAGGTCAACCAGTAGAGGTCCTGCCAGGTATTTGTAGTAGGTGTCAACCGCCTCTGACAGCCTCGTAACATGTTACGAAGGCACCAAAACTACTTTGTAAACGTTCATGTGGTTTACAAATTCATGTGGTTTCGAATTCAGCTCGAAAAAACTGACCTAGAAACATGTCAAACTCGAAAAAGTGAACCGAGGTCACCAAAGGTCAATGACCTGACCTGACCTTCAGGTGACCTTGACACCCACCCTAATGCATGGGGGCAACATCATATCACATGTTTGAACGCTTGAAACCACGAAAAGACTGCAAACGCGCTGCTAATGCGAGCCGACATACGCTGAATCGCGGTTCCGGCCAAACATGGTCTCGAAAAGTAGGTCACAGGTCAAAGGTCATTTGGGTCAGGGTCATGAAATTTTCAGGATGGGTGTTAAATTGATCAATGCGAGGGTACTGAAAGTTTCGTCGCGATCAGCCGCTTTTTAAGCGAGTTATTCGCGAAAAACCTTAGGGGGGTTGCATCAACCCCCCCCCCCCCTGTGCGGGCGAGGTCATGTTTTGATAGCAAGACTGAAACAGACTTTTTTGGGTAGCCAGGAAATCGCATGCCAGAGCCTATTCAAATTCTTTTATCGGCCTTTATATGCACCAGTCGCATACAGGTACGGGATTTAGCATACGATTTCCAGACAATCGAACGACTGTTTGGAGACAACAAAGGAAGGAATGAGTGAGTTAAGTTGAAAGTATTAATTTGGTTCAAAATGATGATGTAGATAACCTAGTTATTTAACCCTATTAGTGGCAGGCTCCTGGCTACCCCCTATTAGTGGCAGGGGGGGGGGCTGTTTACGACCCCCCTTGATATCTCGAGATCTAACGGGCCGATTTTCAAAATTCAAACGGCATTCGATTTCGCTCAACGTGATCTACATTTCTAAAAAATAAAAATTAAAAAATGTCAATAGGGGGGTTAGAGGGGGGTAAAAACGGGCAAATTGCAGATACATTTTAGACTGTTTATCACGGCCAGGTTTCTGAACCAATCTTAACGCAACTTTTGCCGATCGATAGAGAATGAACCAGGAATTCACATGGATCCTAAAAATATGCATTTTCAAAAATCATAGGCGGATACAGATCATTGAGATTGGGGGTACACAAAAGTATAGTAAATAAGGTTTTTGTTGGTACTGTTTCTAAAAAGGGTGGTAATGGTCTTGTTATGTTATAATTTTCTTATGAGAGAACGACTAAAATTGTATTGGTAATGCATAGGCGGTGTCAGGGCACCTATGTTGGGAGGTAAAACATAACCCCCCTTTTTGGACGCCTGGATCCGCCTATTATAGCAAAAACGTGTCAAAAGAGGATGCACAATAACTGTATATGTTATCACATGATACCTTGTATTCACTGTTCGTAAAACTGGTGCAGCATCGTGATCTTCGCCCAAATGACTCGCTTCACGAATAGGACCCCCCAATTCCCAGTGCTCTGGAGCCGCCACTGGTAAAGTTATGAACTTGAGATTTTCAGGGAATGTGCCCAATTTAGTTTTAGGAAAAGTCAGAAAATTTCAGCATCGTAGCTTCAGCGGTTTCGGAGATATTCCCGAAAAACCTGAGGGGTGGATAAAAACAACCCCCCCTGCCACTAATAGGGTTAAAGCTGAATATCTTATGACGAGAGCGGTTGGCATTTTTGGTATGCAGTGTTATTCATTGAGAACCGGTCGGAGCGTTTGAGTCTTTAATTTAGTGGTCGCCTCTTACTAATCATGCGGCATACACGCCGCACATAACCGCCAATGCCGCAACGTAGCTTAGATTTCGAAGTAAGCATTTAGTCCCACCCTAATTTAGCAGCCAGCTTATTGAAATCTTTGCGCTGAATTTGTCCTATTTCGCAAGCTCTTTTTAAATTCATTTCATCCATTATTTCATCGATTTAATTTTTTAGTTTATTTATTTTTAACAAAAAAATATAATTGAATTGACCTTTTACACATAGAAGTGACAACGTTGTTTTTGCTCTTAAATTGAATACAATATTTATTAGATTTAAAGGGACCCTCCCACCTTAACATTAGTTTTGAGTTGAGATAGCCAAGTTTGCGGCCAGGCTCAGAAACCACCATTTATCCTGGTCGCAACCCCCGCAGCTTTATGGTGTTCAAGAAATTTCTTCCCTTTACTTGCAGGGTGGGACCAGCGTGGTCCCTATCTCTTAACCATTACGGGAATCTGATGACGTCATCAGGCTCTCGAACGTCCGTTAAATGTTTGACTAAAACGTTTTGTAGCACGCGGTGGCGTATTTTGAATTCACCATAGGGCTCAGCCACTCCTAGCGGAAAATTCTGTGGAATTCTCCCCCTGGCGACAAATGTGGGGAAATGAGCATAAATGTGTAAGTCCCTAGAAACTAATTCGTCCCAAGAAGTCCCCCACTACATTAGTGATGCAAGTTTGACTGGGGTATATTAGAGATGCAAATTACATGAAAAGATGTTATATTTTATGTTAAGATTGAGAAACCGTGCTTATAGTGGAAGGTATGTTAATGATGCAAACATATTAGCGAACTGGGAGTGGTCACTGGTCACCTGCTAATTTTGCGTCATTCCGCTAACGCTAGTTGAGCCAGTTATTGCTTGAAGCGTCATAACTTCGGTATAACTATACATCATTATTTGTTGGCTATTAACTGAGATCTGATTTCTTTATCTTTTAAAGAAGACTTAATATAAGAGAGATGGTAGCATCGTCTTGGTGTCATATCTGATCAAAGCGGCCATCCTCCAATGTCCCAACTTACCCCGCGGCGGGGGGTCAGTTGGGCCAGGGCCTAAGGCAAGTTGGTACACTAGGAAAAACAGTTTATCTAAACACATTTTTATTCATGTTTCACATGAACAATCATCGCTAATCCATGCGGGCATTAACGACAAAACACAAACGTTTGCAGTACTCCTGCGGCAAACAAAAAGGCACACACAACGACACTAGAAGAGAATATTTTCACAGCAAGAAAATCACTTTTGGTACCTGAAACACATTTGTAGCGATTATGAACAGCACTTACCTCAGCACGCGCCGACACCACGTTGACAAACAGACTGTGCATGTACTGTGCATGTACAAAATAAGTTTGAACGCCAACTGTCGAGAAGTATTGGAAATATTCCTTCCGTCCCAACTTACCCCCCCCCCCCCTGGCACCAACTTGCCCCGGTCACCCCCACTTCACCTCTACCACTCAGCGCCCCAGGGGGCGGTTCTGGTCAACACAGGTGGCCAGGCTGTGGGGCGCCGCCGACCGCCTGGCGGAGGCTGCCACGTAGCCGTGCTCCCCGGTGCGCGCGGAGCGGCACGGCCGTCCAGCGGGCCAGCGAGCGCGACCCCGCACGTTGGTGCTGGTGCGACGGGCAGTGCTGGTCGGCTGGACCGGAATCTGGGTGGCGTTCCGCCGGCAGCCCTGCGCACCTCCAAACTGGTGCAGAGCGGACTGGCGGCCAGCAGTGGGCAGCTGGCCCCACCTCTGCTGGAAGGCAGCGGCAGCCCTCTCCCAGGTGTCGTCCTGGACGACTGCCTCGCACATGAAGGCTGCCCACTCCTGGATGAACGCCACGGTTTGGCGTGTCCGGTCATCTGAGCGTCGCTGCTCAGCTCCACTGACAGCCGCCGCCGCAGCGGCGGGGTCCTCGAAGTCCATTGCGTCGTCGTCGTACTCCTCGGGACCAGGCGACGGCTGGGGCTGCGCGACTCCGGGGGCGCTGGCGGGCGTGGGGCCAGGAGGTGACGAGGTGGACGGCTCGGCGACCAGAGGGTCAAACCAGTTGCCTGGCAGCTGCTGGCTGGTCCCCATGGCGATGTCCATCAAGGCCCTCCGCGTCTCCTTTGTCGCCGTCGCCTCCGGCACAGCGCCAGTCTGCTGCCGCACGGCTCGGAGGTGTTTGCAGCCGCCAGTCCGCCGGTTCATCCTGCAGGTGCAGGCGCCGACGTTCAGGTCCACCAGGTAGGTGATGCCGACCGACGTCAGCGACTTCACCTGATAGGTGAACTCCGTCACCTGTGGGAGGGGCAACACATAAAATCCTGTAAAATTCGTATGTACAGTCTGTCTTAAAAGTACCGCGCAAAGTGACGGTGGATCCATCAAGCCTTACTGAAGAAAGGCCTGCTTTACTTTGAAAGTCACCGAACCAATTGACCTGGGGAATGGACGAGAATATCAATTGCTTTGATGACTCAAATTGAGCAGGCCCTTCCTCGGTCAGGCTTGATGGATCCACCGTTGCTTTTTCGCGGACTTTTAAGACAGACTGTACAACATAAACTGACGGACGGTTACTTGTACGAAAATCCGAACCTGTTCATTCGCCCCAGTACTGTCAGCTTGGCCTTTTAAAACAGACCCCCAAAGGGAAAAAAGAAGAAACAAGAAAAAAAAACGCGAAACGAGTCACGAGATGTGGCACACAGCGCCAACACCACGCGGCCCTACAGTGGCACAGCGGTACAGTGACAGACTCTTGTGTGTGAATGCACAGCCATGTGGTTTATTGGTGCTTAGGGGCGCGCCGATTGCATTGGTCACTTTGCACAGCCATGTGGCAGTACGGGTGGGACCAGCATTGGAAAACGAGCTGTCTTATGTGACCTCAATCAGTTCTCGTGTCATGCAAAATACCTGCGTCACAGTGCCCGTTTCTTGGCTGGTGCCGCCGCGGACCGGCGCAGTGCCGCCCGCTGCCGGCCGTTGGCCACGTCGCACGCCCTCCTGGCGTAGTGCTTGCTGAGCTGGACCGTGACGAAATCAAACAGCTGCAGCAGGTTGAACGCCCGAGTCCTGGAAAAACAGCGCGTGTCAAGCGAATATTTCAACAATTTCTTTGCAGCTATAATTAACGGTAGACTGCCAGCGTATGGACACAATAAGGCTTTCAGAAGAGCAACCAAAAGCACAACTAACAATTTCACAACCTACCCGAAATGCGAAAGTTTGTTTTTCTTCCACATGTAGGGTTAACAGAAATGTAAAACCGTGATATTCACAAGTTAATCCGTGTTAATCCATGAAAGTCACAAGTTAGTAATTAACGTCTTTGACGAAGGGATGTATGGTCCAATTCCGTTTCGGGGGCTTCAGGCTCTGAACTTTGGCAGACACTGGGGAGAATTGCACAGTCCTAGGGATTTTGATGGTGTTTTCGAGAACATTTTACCGGCTCACTCTCAGCCCTCCGACCTATATTGAAAGGAAAAACTACTCCCCTGCTTTGGCTTTTTTCCAATTATTTGTCTTTATTAATTGGAATTTGTCTGTAACTGCAACTTTGACATTTCTTCAACATTTGCCACTTTTGGGCAACCTTACAACTTGAAATATTTTAAAATAGTAATGAATCTATTGCAATACCTCCGGTCACCGAAACAGTTTTACAATCAACTTTAGTTAAAAGACAGGTTTGTCTATGAACGCCAGGTTAACTGTTTTATTTATTGAACCGCAATTAGGTGAAACATATGAATAAAGACTGACCTGTAGAGGACAGAGTCTTTGAGGACTCTGAAGGCGGACTCCACGATGTTGTTCGTGTTGTGTCCCCGGGTGGGGACATCCGTGCGGAGGCACAGCGCCCACTCTTGACGGCGGGCAGCGAAACCCTGCAGGTACTGGTCCAGCAGTGGGTAGCGCTCGCCCCACTCGGTAGCCACCAGCTCCATCGTCGTCGCTATCTCCGCCTCATTGTTGGCGTACACGAGCTGTTTGGCTAGTGCCATGATAGCCTGCCTGTGCTGGAAGAAAATGCACAATTTAACTGGTATCCGAGTGTGGGAGGCGGGAGGGGTGAAGGGTGAAGGGTGAAGGTAAATGTAAATATACGGGGTGTTTGAGATGAAATTAATCAAACTCATTTACGTTCTTTTACAGCCTTTAGACCAGTATCACTGCATGTATATTCCTGACTGCCAGCCTATGTCTGTCTATGCCTGACTGCCTGCCTCTGCCTGCCTCTGCCCAGCTGTCTGCCTGCCTCTCTCTCTCTCTCTCTCTCTCTCTCTCTCTCTCTCTCTCTCTCTCTCTCTCTCTCTCTCTCTCTCTCTCTCTCTCTCTCTCTCTCTCTCCCTCCCTCTCTCTATGTCTCTGTCTCTTTCTGTGCCTCCCTCTCTCCCTCTCTCTCTCTCTCTCTCTCTCTCCCTCTCTCTCTCGCTCTCTCTCTGTGTTTCTCAAAAAGGGGTAATTAGACAAAAATGAACGGAAATTCATTCCCAGTAGAAACTACTCACTTGCTTGTCGATGCCATGTTTGCCGTTGTGAAGCCATCGCCAGACGGCCTGCAGCACGTGAAACGTGCACAGCAGGAGCCGCGCCTCAGGCCACACCGCCGACAGCGCGTTCCGCTCGGCCTGACAGTCGTCCGTCATGAAGCACAGAGGGCCGCGCCTTCCACGCCCGCCAAAGGCGCCTGTCAAAGAAGCATTCTCGGTCAAACACGATATTGGATTTTATACACCAATGCACAACTGACTGGACAATTCAGAGTTTAGCCGCCAGATATGGGAATTCATGGCAAATGTAGGTATATCGTACCGTCTGGTAAAATCCCGACGAGCAGCCGGAAGGCTTTGTCCACCACGGCCTCGGTCTCCGAGGTGGAGACGATGACACCGAGAGGCAGACCACCGGCCGGGCTCCAGCACATCAGCAGGAAGACGCGCTGGCCGTGCCGGTTCATCCCTCCTGAGGCGTCGACGAAGACCACCTCTCCCGCGTCGGGGAGCGTGTGGACGCGCTCCATCAGCGGCGTCACCGCCGCGATCACCGTCTCGCCGTCCTCGACTGAGACCGCCGTGCGGACGTCCTTCATGTGGCGGATGAGGTCCATGGTCTCCTCCTGGGTCGAGGCTGGGTAACGCTCCCGACAGTGCTTGTAGTACAGGCTGAAAACACATTGCATTGTCAATTGACTTCCAGCTGCAAGTGGTGGTCAGTTTCATTTTGTGATAAAATACCGATTGCATAACAGTGTACTTATGGTTAAGCTTCAGCTGTCCCACTTGTTCCTGATTCGTCCCAATCAAAATATAGCTTACCCCTCAGCGCATTGAATTACACAAATCCAAGGTGAAAATAATGTTAACCTGCGCTGGGCCGGAAGGGGGGCGTTTAGACGCCATTCCCCTTCAGGTTTTTCACGAATAGCAGGAAAACGGAAATGACCCTGACACATAGGCGTACGTAATATGATTATCGATAGCTTTTACTAAACCAGAGTGCATTTATCGCAGCGTAAAATGTTGCGAGTTTTTAGCACAACACAATTCATAGATAACAGTAGAACTGGATGTGACACGAAAACAGGCAGATTGCAATAGGGGACCCAAAAATTGTCAATGGCCAGATCAGTCTCGGATCGCAACCACATATCCCAGACATGCGGCCTTCTTTTCTGAGTAGCCCTATCATCTCTGCTCCGTGTAACGATCAATTGCATCTCATATATGAGAATCATGTGTAACTTTATAGGGAAAGTCTAATTATTTCAGATACTGTCCCTACAGACTTGCTAACTTGTGGCAGTGTGGCTTTGCATCAAGCTGTTAAAAACTTACTAGTAGACGGCCATCCTATCTGGGACAATGGCTCGGTCTGCGGCCACCGACGGGTAGGCGCTCCCATGCTCCTCCTGAAGCTGTAGTTTCAGGGTCTCCAGCGCCGTGGAGGGCGAGTGGTAGTGCTGGAACAGCTCCATCAGCCGGGCCTTCGTCAGCTCAGAGACGCGTCGATGTCTCAGAGCGGCAGCGTTGTCCACGGCGTGGTTGTGGGGCTTCTTGTTACATGTCACCCGTAGCTCGTAAGCCGCGCATGGGTCTGTAGACCTATTCCTGGAAAGGGAGGATTCGTCAACAAATATAAAAAACACGAGACGATGGTGTTATTCAGAAGAAATTCCGCTCCTTCCACGCACTTTTATAAGGTACCAGCAAGAAACCTTTTGAGGCAAGGAACGAGCGAGGTGAAATGTTTCGGATTATCACCGTTTTTAGTTTTCTGAGCCAAGATTGGCACAACTAAGAAAGATAGCGACTTGAAATCTTTTCGGCAGCGAACTCCTTCATCAAATATGTAGTTTTTTTTTCAATTGCGGTTGATCGTTTGATCAACTAAGGCGTTTGTAAAAAGCAGGGCTGCGGAGTCGGAGTCGGAGTCGGTCGGAGTCAACAGTTTTGGTCGGAGTCGGAGTCGATCTTTTTTCTTGGCCAGAGTCGATAAGATTTTACCGACTCCGGCCATGTAGTCCGAAAATCGCCTTTCATCAAGTGAAATTGTTGTCTGGTGAAAGCAAAATGGCAATTATCCCGATGATCCAAAGTGGTCAGACAACAAAATCGACCTACGATTTTGATCAGCCTTTTCTTTTCTCCCGAAGTTCACGTCTCTGCACTGGTTCGGTGAACCAAAGGGCCAAATAAATGCTTTCCAGAACTAATAGGTCGGAGTCGGAGTCAGAGTCGATTTTGTGAGGCCGGAGTCGGAGTCGGAGTTGGCTAAAGTTGGGTCGACTCCGCAGCCCTGGTAAAAGGTGCCAATGACAAAAGACGGTGAGAAACTTGCCGTTTTGGAGTGTTGGCGACAGTCACTTTCAGGCGCAGGGGGCACCCGGTGTCCTTGGCGGATTGGTTTTTCCTCGGACGACTCGGCTTTTCTGGGACGTCGTGGTGACAACGAAGCCTGGCCTGAAAAAAAATTGACAACATTAACAAAAGTGATGAAATCAATTGCCACTCATTAGTCCGTCATTTAAATGAGGATGAAAGTTTCTCGATTTAAAAACGTTACCTTTTTAACTGACCCTGATCATGGTGTTTCATTAACCCGCACCTTCCTGCGATATAAAAGAGTAAAAGTTACTGGGTGCAGTGGCGCACCCAGGGAGGAGTCAGGGGGACAAAGGGGTCAGCTGACCCTCCCGAAATCTAGCGGGCCCGCTGGTAGGTGCCCGTCCAGTCCTCCGAGACACCCGGTATGACGGCTGGATGACTGGTCCTCAGTACGCGGCATCAAGCTGGGGATTCATGCAGCGAGCCCAGGCCGCCGGGCCCTCTGTCAGTAGACCCCGACAGGCTTTCATACGGCGGGTCTTTGCTGAACCCTCAGGAGGCTCTGCACCAGCAGAATTTTCCATTGGCGGGCACAGGTCGAGTGCTCGGGCAAAAGTACCCCCCTGCCGAGCTTTACACGGCGAGCCCAAACTGGTATTTCATAAACTAAAGCTCTCACCCAGTACACCACCCTTTGGCCATTCGACATGGAGTCGTACGTCGTCAGGGGGATGTTGGCGGCCTCTTGGTACAGCTGAATCCACTGCAGGGCCGATTCCTTTGACGCCGGACATCGGTAGGCCACAGTGGTGCCCTCCATCAACTCCTGAAACGAAATAATGCAAGGTCTCACTGGGGTATTCTTGTCTGGGACCAATGCACGATCGTATTACCGTAATAGTCAGCTATAATGCAGATGACAAATACTTAGTGACAAGACGCGTTATATTCAAATACAGATCACCGCACACACCACTCATACCAATAATATTGTCATTCACAATTGATAAAACTTTGTTACCGAAGCCTGTGGGGAAAGTTGATAGTTCCATTTTAAAAATGGAAGTTTTCATTTATAAAATGATTGCAACATGGCTCAAACCAATTACATATAATATGTGTTACTGCAAATTGAAATTGCCATCATCAGCAATTGCTATTGCTTTAAGCAAATTGCTATATTTGATGCTCACCGGTTCCAGGTCAGGAATCATATCAAGCTTCTCGCACAAGATGTACTTGGCATCAGCCTTCCAGATTACTTGGAAGTGATCCTGTTGGAAGAAGGAATGTTCCATAAAGTTGGTGGCGGACTTGTACCTATTCAATATTTAATATCAATATAGTAACAATGGTTACACAACTCATAATCTTCACTTACAGCATTTTTTAAAAATTATGTAAAGATTATAATTCTGCTGGTGATACCTATAGCCATGTGGGTAAATGTCAAGTTTAAGTCCTAAGCAGATTTCATGGATATTTTTTTTTTCATATTCTTACATTATTTGGCCGATACACATGGAGGTCCCCGCTTCAAAATTAGTTAATTTTGAATTTAGTGTTTCCGACCATTATTTGACATCCTGAATCCAAAAATGATACTTATATGTCTCGTAACTAAAAGAAAAACATAATCAAACCTGAACTAACCTTACCTTTTCACCTATAACCTACCAATCTACTACCTACAAACCTACAATGCAACCTAAAACTTACAACCTAACGTAACCTAAAACATAATTTTTTTGCTGTTACAGATTTGTATCAACAGCGTCACAGTTATAGTTAGGACCTAAAGTTGACATATACCTGTATTTCTTGCGCCCTAACCCACAACAACAACAACAACAACTGTATTTCTTGCAAAGAACATGCACCTAAAATGGAAATACTTATTAATCACCAACCTTTTCCAGCATCTTGAAGCATATATAGGCCTCCGCAATAAACGAGCAAACATGAGACACGAAAAAGGCGCTTTGGATTAAAAGGCGCGCCAGTGGCATCGGAAGAGCTGCCAGATCGGCTGAAATCCCTAGCGCGATTTCGCTTTTTTCCAAGGTGCCTAGAATTCCTCTAGGAATGGCTGAGCCCTATGGTGAATTCAAAATACGCACACGCGGTGGTATATGCTGCTTTGCGCGCGTATTTACAAATTGCAACCGAGCTCCGCCGTAGGGTATTTTATTTCCGCCGTAGTGTATTTAACTTGGGGGATTTTCTATCATACATCTGCCTGAGCTTAGGGTAATTACAATTTGTCGGCGACGTTAAAAAATGATGCACCTTTTTTCGCAGTATAGGATATCGCATGTGCATATTTCTGCCTTTTTGGGTGCGCTTTATCGGTTTTTCGTGAGTAACTCGCGTAAAAACCGTCCGATCGCGACGAAACTTTCAATGCCCCCGATTTTATCAATTTTACACCTACCCTGAAAATTTCATGACCCTGACCCAAATGACCTTTGACCTGTGACCTATTTCTCGAGACCATATTTGGCCCGAATCGCGATTCGGCGTATGTCGGCTCGCATTATGCCGCGCGGTTGCAGTTTTCACGTGGTTTCAAGCGTTGAAACATGTGATATGATGCTGGTCCCATGCACTAGGGTGGATGTCGAGGTCACCTGAAGGTCAGGTCAGCTCAATGACCTTTGATGACCTCGGTTGCTTTTTCGAGTTTTACATGTTTCTAGGCTAGTTTTTTTTTAGCTGATTTCGAATGTAGCAACCATTTGAACATTACAGGGGGTGTAACGAAATTATCCGGACACCTTTCTTCCCGCTGTAATTAAAAAGCAAAACAATCTGGTACTTTTTCTGTGGCTTGAATCAGGCATCAGTGCGCGTTCAGAAACCGTGCCCTCCTATGCCGTCTGGTTGAGCGCCTCCAATCATGCTCCACCACCTTCCCTGGAAAAGCTCCACCCTTGCCTATGGGGCAAATTGCAAAATATAAGGGACAAAAACACAAAACAAGACAGATAAAAACAAAGCAAAATTAACTCATTACCTAATGAAATTCATGCTTGAGCAAAAACATAGGTAATAGGCCTATCTATGTCAAAATAGAATGAAAGATTAAAATCAACCTGACCAGGCCTTACGGTCTGACCTGGTCCTAACCACCTTACTTCGCCTAACTTAACCCAATTCAACCTGCCTACTGTAATGTACCCGTGATGCCAGCGGCAGCGCTACCGCCAACACCCGTTCTATCCCCCGACAGCCGTCTGCCACCCGGCCGTGGTGGTCCAACTATTGCATTTACTTTACTTTGGCATCCGGTGGACAGGGAATGCATCACCTTTGGGCACACACGGTTGGGTCGCGCACCCTCGTGGGTTGCGGTGTGCATTACACCGTCTTAATTGCAAGTTACGTTATTATTACATTTACGTTACGTTAATGTTTAAACTCCGTGACTCATTCATTATCTCCGTCTTTCGTCTCTCGTCTCGAATGTCTCTCTCTGCCAAACAAGATAAAGATTTCTGCTCCGTTATTATTTATATAAAACAAGTATAACGCCAAAGAATGAAACAAGACTGCTCGGGAATGTACGTCTACGGGAAATTGCGTCGCCTCAGAATAAACGCGCAGATTAGCCTAACATACCCTAACACGCGCAATCTACACATTTACTTTACCTTGCTCCTAGCCTAGCTAGGGAGGCGGGGTGAGCACAAAGCCCCATCCTCCGGGTCAGCGGGACACCTACCTCGAGCGAAGCCACCACACGAGAGCCCCGATCGGCCGGCGCTCACGCGTTATAACCCAGCTCGAGGCGGGAGTCGGAACGGTCAGCCCGCCCGAGGTGAAAGCCAGCCTCGCGTTCCGACGCGGCGCCCGTCGACCAGGAAAACCTATTCCTACAGGCGCGGGCTTTACACTACCACAACACCTGCAGAGGTACCTTCCTGGAAAAATGACGCCCAGGGAGGTGACTGTCCAACTTATTGGAATACTACCATGATTGCTTGTCAAAGTGTGTGTCATCATGCTCTCGTTTGACAAGTGATGTATAATAAATGTGATATTCAATAATTATCTCCTGACTGCTGACTGTTGAGTGATCAAAATATTCAAATAATCAGGGTACAATGCTGTGCATAGTGCACACTAATCATGTTGTTTTTGTGTAGGCCCTCTGCACATTGTTGTGTTCACTGCTATGTGCACCTTAAGTAAAAAAGTGACTGGTGGTACATGACAAAAGGTTGTGCAACTGTGAAGTTCATGCCCTTGGTCAAGCTGGTGCCAAATGCCTATAGCTATAGTATAGCAGGATCACTGATCAGTGAGGGTTGTAGACATGCTAGCTACATACATTGTGCATTGAAGATATTGGCACAAAGTTCATCCGTAATTACTATGCTTAACACCTAATGTAAGAAGCGACATAAATGCCCAGATGATAAAACTCTCTGGTCAACATCACACAAATTTATTGACAAACTTTGCAGGTACATATTTACATTCATGGCAAAATATACTTTCGATTTGATTCAGAAACTAGTTGCTAGTAAACTTGCATTTTTGTAGGTACAACAACGACCATATATTGAATCATAAAAAACCTCATGGCATTCATCAGTCATCACATACCTTTTTACCGAACAAGTACCTAGCTACCATGCAATGATTCTAAAAATTTCCGCAATCCATCTATATCTCAACTGACACAATGAATTTGAAATACCCTAACAAAACCTATAACTGTACATAAAAATAATGCAATACTACAAGAACTATGAATTTCTGAAGTTATTCTCACATGCTGGAATGTTGAAACTCTACTTTTGTCATCCATTTCCACGTTTGATTGAGCCATCATATCAAACTGTTTTCGTTCTTCAGTCACAAGCTTTCGCACAAATCTGGAATTTTTACACATCATCTTGAACCATGCTCCAGTCTTTCCAACAAGGTACTATGTAACATCAAAGCAATTTTGATTTGTTACAACAGCTTCAGATCATGATAGGCTTGAGGTTTGTTACACCATTTGCCAGACAAATCTCTGCAAAATGTCTAGTGTATCAATTCCCAAACTAAGTAATTGATCATATCAGTATTTGCAGTTTCCACACAATGTTTCATAATATTATTCTATGTTTATATAAAGAAACTCAAATAATCCACAAATTGTTATCGAAACACTCCCACTTCAAGAACTCACAGAAACAGTACAAGTTCAGAAGCAAACAAACATTGCGCCAGATTTCGTATGAAACGCGCCATCGTCCTGAAGTTTCTACCACAGACGGTAGTTCAACCGCAGCCGTAGTGCGAAAACCCCTGCCCACCTTACCCCACGGCGGAGCTCGGTTGCAATTTGTAAATACGCGCTTTGCGCGCAACAAATGCCGCACTTTCAAATAAAGTCGCTAGGAACAGCGGAGATCCCAAAAAGTAAACAAAAGTAAAAGTCTAATATCTTGAAAACCGGTGAATATTTTTCGGTGAAATTTGGTAGATATTCGTTTTCGCTCTTTCTGAACCGAGCGACATCACTTTCATGCCAATTCATTAACTTTTTTGAAGGTGGGAGGGTCCCTTTAAGAATTGTACAGGTTCATTACGAACGCAGCTGAGACAATTATATTATGTTCAAAATTTGTTCAAGACATGACTTCTTGAGGGTAGTGCGCAATATTGACTAATTACAGTACGATACAAGTCGAAAGTCACTTTCGCAAGCTGCCATCTTTTCTTTTTGATCAGCAGCAAATAGAACGTCAGCATTTGGTCAGTCGTCGTCGGAGTGCTTCGAGAGTTATACGACGGCCGTGTGAATCTTTTTTTCTTCAACTGGATTACGATTTAAACCATCCTTTTGAAAATGGCTAAATGCCTCGCCATAGGATGCCCATCAAACTCATCACATGTTCAAGCTCGATTGCAGGAAAGCTCATACAAATTAACGAGATTTATGCTAATGTTCCTTTTCGTTTGCCAGATATACATTCTGTTATTTGACTGTATGGCTTCATGCAGTAAGGATTCAGGTAAGTTACTGAAAAAGCAACAATGCTGAATTTTGTAACAGTCTTATATGATTTTCGGACTGGTGCTTTATTAGAGTAGGGGTTTGAACACCATTCCTGTAATTTCCTGTTACCTGGTAATTCATTAGTATTAGGGTAAACACCAAACTCAGCATAAGGGTATGGTGTTTGTTTATTTGGTCATAAGCAGTTTGTGAACAAGGATCATTTGTTTCATAGGAATAGAGACTGAGGGTGATAGGATCTCAAACTGAGGTTCCCCAAATTGCCACGCACAGACTCCAAAGAAGACTTGTTATAATCAGAAGCACTGCAATATGCAAAACATAAATAAAAACTTGCAAGGTCAAAGAACTCCCCACAAACATTTATACCTGAAAATATTTGTTTAGTCAGAGGAAAGTTACCATATGAAAATTTGGTCATTCATCAAATAATTCCCACTTTAGTCCTGTGTATGCTTGAATATACATTTGCCTTGTCTGGCTGACGTCACCCCTGCTCCCCTGTCTGCCCACAGGACAGCTGGACCGGGTGATGACGTTCCACCACTACAGTGCCATGTTTGCGCTCGAAGACGTCTTTTTCGAGATCGTGTCGCCGGAAGTGCTGCAGTACACCTACCTGATCCAGGTGACTCGTGATTTCGGCACCCCTTTCAACTTTACGCTGCGGGGCGCGCGCCTCGTGCCCGCCGACCCGTCGTTCGCCTGCGGACCGCTCGCCAACTGTGACGACATCGAGGGAGGCGTCGCCTTCGTTCAGAGGGGGTGAGTGCTGGGTTTTGGAGAAGGATTTGGTAGGATAAGCCACACATAGGATGCACACAGAGGATGCATAATGTGCCATTCTTCACATGCTGACGTTTCCAACTAGGTTTAGGATGAGGTTTAATCGGATTGGCTGCTGTCTACTCGGTGCCCACGTCAGTTATGAGGTAGTTATACATTTATAATTTCAGTGTGTAAACACTTCTTGAGAATTGAGTAGCCATGCGTCATTGACACACTAATGCGATGCTCGTGCTCATTGTTCACAATATCGTTTAAGTACGTTTATTGTGCCGCAGGGATTGTCCGTTCGTCGAGAAGGCGATGAACGCCCAGCTCTGCGGGGCGCGCGCCGTGCTCGTGTTCGACGACGACCCGGAGAATGTCGAACACTTCATAGAGATGACGTCGGAGAGCAAAACAATGCACCCCACCATACCCGCGGCGTTCCTGCTCGGAAAGAACGGGTGAGTGGTGAAAATGCCGATCACGTGTGGATGTTGTTTTTTAAATCGCACGTCTAGGATGTTTCGACACATATTCCGTTTGTGTTGGAGTTTTCATTCATTTTCGTGGCTTCAGTGATCATTTAACCCGCGCCCTGCTGGGGGGGGGTGTTTGAACCCCTTGTGGTTTTTTGCGAATATCTCAAAAACGGCGGCGCGGAGCGCCGCCGTTTTTGGTACACCCTATCATACATCAATTCTACACATGTTGTGAAAATTTCAGACCAAGGTCATTCAAGGTCAGGTCACCAGGTCACTTGAAGTGACCTCACCTCATAAAGAGTTTCAATGTCTGTCATAGCTACACCGAGTGACCGATTGCTTTGAAACTTTCAGCGATTGCTAAGAGCAATAGCATGTACAAAATGTATATCTCAGAATTTTGATATCGATGACCTAAGGTCAGGTCAATTTTGCGATCTCCCCATTATAAGTCAATGGGAGAAAATTGAAATACGCCTCTTTTGGATGAAAGACATTATAAACACTCCCAAACACCGAATTACAAGTGGTTTAGACACACTGAACATGAAAATGGTGTCCGTGACCCTTGTTTTAGCCCTGAGGTTATCTTAGGTCACGAATGGTATCTAACAGTTTTTCGCAAATAACTTTTGATAGAGGAATGCTAGAGCGATGAAAACGCCTTAGATGTGTTCAGCTAGACGATACGGATCGACTGATATGCAACATGACCCTTTCCGGTCAGGTCATGACCTTGACCTGAGGTCAAATTTTCGAGTTGACCTTTCAAGGTCAAGTTATAGTTCATTCGATGCGTCTTGACGAGAGGAACACGATGCCGGTGAAAGTAAGCTCGTACAAGGCTTGGGTCAAAAGTTATTGCAGAAAAACTGTTTCCGAAAAAATCGGCTATTTTTGCAGTTTTTGCCCCCTGCAGGCAAAACCGTTGACGTTAGGTCAAATCTGAGAGAATTACTCAGAAAGGGCGTTAATAGGGCTATCGAATGCACTTTTCCGCGGCGCTGTAGCTCTATTGGTTCCCGAGTTATGCGTTGGCTTCTTGGAAATTTTCGACATTCGACCTGGAAATCGGCGAAATTTTGCCTTCAATGACCTCTGGTGACCTGACCTTTGACCTGACCAAAAAATTGACCGAAGTGATTTCGTCATTATTTTTGACGTTCTTTCGAACGCCGCCTTCCGCGTATCGCTACGTGGCCCAGGAGCCGAGTTACAAGGGGGGGGGGGTGTTCAAACACCCCCCCCCCCCCCAGCAGGGCGTGGAAATCCAGGACCCCCAGCCGGGCGCGGGTTAATTTATGCATTATATGAAAGTAAAATTTTACATTTATTTCAAATGAGCTACACAGGTTATTCCTGAATTGCTGCACAGTTGTGGGCTGTGGCTATATCTGACTCCAAATGATAGTCTGAGCATACCAACCTCACCCCTATTTCTCTCTCGATCCTCAGGTACGTAATTATGGAGACGTTGCAGCGACTGCGGCTGAGCCATGCCGTCATCAACATCCCCATCAACGCCAGCATGTACCACATTCACGAGCGCAAGCAGCCACCCTGGGTGCTCTGGTGACATTACACAGGTCAGCTCAGGACAGCCCCGCTGCCCGTGGGTGTGCCCTTGGCAAAACACCCCGAGGGACCTTCGCTGTCGCATCAGGGCCTAATCAACGACCAAGTCAAATGTGAGGGTCAAATCTGAGGGTTTTTGCGCTTACATAAGGACTTGGCCTCGGCTGAATGAGCCGGGACGCGTATTTATTGCTCATCGTTTGTAGTATTCGGCAAGGCGATGTGTTTTGGTTTTCGTGTGTTTGTTGGGGTCAAAGGGTGCTGTTTTTTGTAGCTCGCTACAGTGAGGGATTTGTCATTTCCAGTCGTTCGCTGGGGTCATTAGTTAGCCAGGTCAGAGTGGTCTGCTGTGCTGGGGGTCTGGGATACTGAGTTAGCCTGAAGTCAGCCAGTAGAGGGCATAGGCGGGCCGCGGCTCGCCTACCTCAGCAGTGCCTGGGCGCCGCCTTGTCGCGAGTGGTCACCTCTGGGAGGCTGTAGTTTGTACGTTATAGGTATTAGCTTCAGTAATCCACCTGACAAAATGTGACGAAGCGTTATAGCATGGGGCGCCACTGAAGGTCCTCCCTCTCCTCAGAGCCGGTCCCCGGGCCCGCTGGGAACCCCATGCCCCCGCGGGGTGGTACCGGTAGTGGATAGCGGTCGCTCACAGCACTGTGATAGGGGTGCATGTGTTGGGTCAGCGCTGCGGAATAACATTAGCTGCAGAGATGGAGCAGCAGTGGAAGCACACAAACATGCCGAGGCTCTCAGAGCCTCGCTATGCACGAGCTTCGCCCTGCTCACAGGCGGGCTGCTGCTTCCTGATTGGTAGACCCCACCTGCCGACAAGTCACGTGATTGACCAGACGTGTTACCGTCCCACCGGAGTGGATTCGATGGGCGGAGTGTGCGGACGGTGACATCAGAGAGAGATAATGCTGGAGTGAGGAGGGTGCTGGATCGCGCCTTTGTATGCGCCAGTCTGGAACCTTTTGATGTGGTTATCTAATGGCGTTACTGTTTCACGTCATTCAGATGTGAAAATGCACGTATTTCGTCAAGAATTGGGTTAGCGGATTGCTGATTCGCAAAATAATATTTGCCAGAAAAAAATTGTTATTTGAATGGCCATGTATGTTATTTTCAACTTAACTTTAGTTTCAGCTTAGTAATTTCGGTTGCTTTGCGCCAGCCCCAGTTCGACTCAAACGTTCGTAGGTGTATAATAGCACCAAAGTTTCGTGGGTCCGGGAACAGTGCGTTGGTCATTGAGCGAGAGTCTTGGTCGGGCTTCTTTAACGTGAACATATGTCTCCGCCACGGGTGATATACGAAGTTGTGCCTCAATCAAACAAACTGCCAACTGGCATGCATGACGCGAGAAAAACCCATATAGACTTACCATCATTGTTTCTGCATGTTCATGATGTTTAAAGGCGATAAAGTGAATTTTCGGTCGTCAGTTAGCGCTTTGGATTGCGTCGGAGGATTGCTGTTGATTCCTAGTAACCTATGCCAATAGTCGTGTGCATTAGGTGGGGGCTGCGTGATATGTTTTATGCGATCTCAGGTACAGTCATCAGCAGTGGGTTTGTTGATTTCAATACAAATTGCTCGGTGAGACTCTGTTTTGGCTGATCCAGGTGACACTGACAAACTGCTCACAGCATAATAGTAGAGACGTAAATGCATCGTATGAATTTTACACTACGATTCCAAAATATGATGATTGGCTATATGATGGTTTATGGTAAAACATGAAAATTAGAAGCCACGTTTATTTCAATCCCACGACAGTCGTACAGTAACTGTAGTACGAGTAACTGTTTGCCTGCTAATTACTTGATTCCATGTCTTAAACTAAAAAAAAACAGTTTTTCATCACGGTTGGCATTTTCTTAACGCTTTGAAGGCTGGCACGCGACGGTGGCTAATTTCCGACTGCGTGCCACGACTCGAGCTCACGTTGCCTATTATGGTCCGTGTCAGTTGTTTTCCGCGTGGGCGCCCGTAGCGTAACTGGTGGTGACATCCTGACCAGGGCCGGCGGAAAACACAAGCAGCATTGTTGTGACGAATGTGCTGGGGTGGGTGGTGAGGGGGAGGGTCCGACTGGACAACACCTGGTCCTCGCGAGGCCTCAGTTGTGGGGAGACCGAGTACCGACCGACCGGCGGATGTGCCGGGTGACGGTCAAACTGCCATTTTAAACGGCACCTTCAAACGGCAATTCACTTATGGAAATTAAACGTGCTTAAAACGTAGCCTCGTTATCAAGTATGCTGGTTGAAGAATTTCTATACCTACGATTGCCGGTTATCATCTGGTCGGTATGGCCATTGACCAGCGCCGTATACCTACTAGACATTTCTAGACATACACTGTGGCACTATGTGGAATACCAGTGTGTATTTATCCCTACCTTTATAGGCTTTATAGCTAGGGGAGGGTGGGGTAAGACGGGCACCCTAACTATGGAGCCATTTTTCGGCCAGTTAGAAACAACATAGAGACGCGAAACTGAGTGAAACCCTTTTTTAAACCCTTTTTATTCCATTTGCCAGAAGATGAAACTTGATTAGATAAGTGAAACTTTTTTAAATATAAAGGTACTGTATTATAGAAAGCCTTCCCAAACGCGTTTCGAACATACGTCGTCCACTCCAGAAGTTTTGAGACTGTCCTCGTAAAAGCCCTATTATCAGTGCTAGATTCTTGTCGTTTTCATGTGTCCTTACCACAGTTGTCATAAGCGTACTTGCGTAATTTTGTTTTTCTACGTTGCAAGAGACGGCTAGGGTATCACCTTGAACACGGCAAGTCGCACGTGTCTTGTCACAGCGGCCAGTATACAGCATGGTCAGGCTGTTAATGTGAGGACAACTTTGAGGGTCGCTAGGCAATAAAGTTTTGTGATTAGCCTGATGAAAATACTCCCAGAAACATTGAAAATTGACTCTTCAGTGTTTTGAGACGAAAGCTGGATGTATTTTTAACGATCCAGACATCAAGAGACAAAGTGTTCAATGAAAGCACACTGACTCCCCCAGACCCAAGAAAACCAGACAGAGCAGTCCACTGGGAAGCTCATAACCAGTATAGCGCCTTTTGGGGCGACTAACGGAGCGAGCGAGAGGGTGAGCCTTGCACGTGCGAAATTTCGAGGGGGTACCTCCAGCTGACTTGTGCACGGCACCCTACTAACCGGTCTCTAGCGATGTGCCAAATTTGAGCACAATCGGCCCAGCCGTTCTCGAGATCTGGAAGCGGCACCCTGCACGTGCGCACGTGCAAAATGGGTCCCAACTGACTTTTGCACGGCACCCTACTAACCGGTCCCTAACCATGTACCAAATTTGAGCGCCATCGGTCCAGCCGTTCTCGAGATCTGGAAACGACCCCTGCACGTGCGCACGTGCAGCAGCACCCCAACTCTGGCACATGGATATGCAGTGCCTAGTGGGTGCCTACCTACATGCCAACTTTCAGCGCAATCGGCCAAGTAGTTACCGAGATATTGCAACAATTACAAAAGTGACACCTCTTCGTTTTGCACGTGGCACGTGCATAAGGGGTCACCCACATGCATCGGGAATAGTCCAATACTTGGTAGAAGGAATGAAGCTACCCCACAAAAATTACCGCATGTAAATCGGTCAAGTGGTTGCTGAGATATAAGCCTCGCAAAAGCGTGACCACGGCCGGCCGGCCGGCCGGCCGGCCGGCCGCTCATACTCAGAAATTTCCGTTATTCTACGTAAGACTCCGCTCGCTTCGCTCGCTCCGTAATAATCCCATACTTTGACAAAAGGCATTATATTCATTAGCTGGGTCCCGTGCACGGCACAAGGAATGATTCCTGAAAGTTCTGAGGGAGTTGAGAAAGTCGACAATTCGTCGCAAGAGGCCGGATCTCTTCAAATTTGGCCAGAGGCACCTGCACCAGGACAACGCACCCACCCACAAGCCCATCATGGTGACGAGCTAACTAACACAGATGGGCATCAAAACTGTTCCTCATCCTCCCCACAGTCCAGATCTGGCCATCTGTGGCTTCTGGATTTTCCCCAGACTGAGCGAGAAGCTCAGGGGACGCCGGTTGGAGGATGTTGAGGAGATGAATGAGGCTGTGACAGAGGCTCTGGGCACCTTCACTTTGAAGGACTAGCAGCGGGCCTTCAGGATGTGACTGGGGCGCTACAACAAGTGCATTGAACTCGGGAGGTCTCATTTCGATAGTCACTGGAGTTTCATGCTTTTCTGAAACAACTAACTGTCTCTACTGAAAAAGTCTCAAAACTTCTGGAGTGCACGTATCTTCGTCAGTGCTAGTTTCCCATAATACAAAATCAAAAATGATGAAACTTAACTGATGAAAACTGATGAAAGATAAAGCTGAAGAAACTTAAAGCTGATGCAACAAATAAACTGTAGCTATTTTTGCAAAACCTTGCAAAAAAAACCGTCTTGCCCCACCTCATGGGGTAAAACGGCCACATGACATGGGTAGGGTAAGACGGCCAGGCACCTTCACCGACCAGCACAGATGGTAATAAATACTCGAGATTAACCGTATTGATACGTTGGTTTCAAGTCAGCTTCGGAAAAGGTAGTGTACGAGATTGGTGCAGAATGCGTATGCTTGTTACGGAGCGAGCGAAGCGAGCGTAGTCTTTCCTTAGATTAACGGAAATTTCTGAGTATGAGCGGCCGGCCGGCCTGCCGGCCGTGGTCACGCTTTTGCGAGGCCTATATCTCAGCAACCACTTGACCGATTTACACGCGTTAATTTTTGTAGGGTAGCTTCATTCCTTCTACCAAGTATTGGACTATTCCTGATGCATGTGGGTGACCCCTTATGCACGTGCCACGTGCAAAACGAAGAGGTGTCCGTTTTGTAATTGTTGCAATATCTCGGTAACTACTTGACCGATTGCACTGAAAGTTGGCATGTAGGTAGGCACCCACTAGGCACTGCATATCCATGTGCCAGAGTTGGGGCGCTGCAGCACGTGCGCACGTGCAGGGGTCGTTTCCAGATCTCGAGAACGCCTCGACCAATTACCCTCAAATTTGGTACACAGTTAGGGACCGGTTAGAAGGGTGCCGTGCACAAGTCAGTTGGGACCCATTTTGCACGTGCGCACGTGCAGGGTGCCGCTTCCAGATCTCGAGAACGGCTGGGCCGATTGTGCCCAAATTTGGCACATCGCTAGAGACGGGTTAGTAGGGTGCCATGCACAAGTCAGTTGGAGGTACCCCCTCGCAATTTCGCACGTGCAAGGCCCACCCTCTCGCTCGCTTCGTTAGTCGCCCCAAAAGGCGTTATACTGGTATATAGGCCCTATAGTTCAGAAGCCTTGTAAAGCCGTCTTTCATTTTCATTGTAAGAGGATAAATTGTACCGAAAGAATATTGCTGATACATCTATAGAGTATCGAAATCGAACATATTTTCACCAGAAATGCTTCTTTTTTCCTACAGTAACAGAAATATTTTCACCATTTGGAGACCCATTCATGGATACATAGGTACTTGCCCCGTCTTACGCCAAACTCAATTTCAGAAGTTCAGCACGATTTTTCTAGATCCACGATAAATGAACACCGGTGGCATATGAGTGTACCACAAGTGATTGCGATTTTTTAACTCTACTGTGCTGCACACAAAAGCTTGCACAATAAACTATGGGTGCTTTCAATGAAATTAGTGTTTTTAAAGAAATCGAAATAAAAGATAATTGACGGAACACAAGTCACCAGGCTTCGATGGTAGTGTGTGGTGGGAAAGGCGATTCTGGTCCTAATTTTTCTCGCTCGTAGCGCAGAGCGCTATTGGTTTGGTCTGCAGAGGGGGTGCCCGTCTTACCGGTCTTACCTACCCTGACCGTTTTACCCCACTTTCCCCTATATACCTATACCAAAATACCGTCGAATGCGGTATTTTGACGGAAATGCGATGCGCTTGGTGTATTTACGGCTTACGACTTACCTATGACCAAGTATGACCATTGGCCATCCTTATAATCCCTTGTAATATGTACACATGAACCCGCGTTGACATGTGAACTGCTTCGCAAGAATATGTCTAGCCTGAATGAGAGTGAAAGGAATGTCAGAACCTATCACTTTCACCTCTGTGTTTCCAAAGTGTCAGAGGCTTCCCGCTTCAGTTGATCAATGAGATCTGGTAATGCTATAAACTGCATTACGTTTCTACATATAAGGCTGTATATTTTCCTCCGATCTGCAAATATACGTATGTAGGGGAGAGTGGGGTAATTTGGCCGGTGGTGTAAATTGGCCGCCCCCACCTGTACGAAAGCTGATAAAAGTGAATGAAATATCTTTGGTCTCTATTCATTTGTCATCGGCAGAACTAACTCGAGGACAAATGTCAAAACTTACCCCCTCTTAGTTTTATTCAAAATTAATAAAACGTGAATTTCGTTAGAAAATGGTAACTTTTACTTCCGTTTAAAAATTTGTATAACATGTAGTATTTGGGCTGTAAACGAATTCCAACATTATAGCGCCATTCTTGAGGGTGTTCAGAGGTTCCACGAACAATTTCATGTAGTTCTGTACAGCCATGATAACTTTATAGACAAAAATTTTCAGAATGGCAATGTGGGGTTATTTGGCCGGGTCTAGCGGGGCAACTTGGCCGGTGCGCTCAGAGTCACTATGCTGGGACGGCCGTGCTGTCATGGTCAATTATACCATAAAGGACATGATTCATGACCAACTTTGACTACCTTGATGCCATATTTCCTATTGGACAGCTGTAAGGGCATGTGACGTCATCAAAGGTTATCTAACGCTTTTTTGCTAATAAATACTTACAGAAAAAAGATACAGCCGCGCAAATGGTCTCATTGTGTTCAGCTCGTCAAGGCGCATCGAATGATATGCATGATATACATGATGACATGATGACTCACGTAACCTTGAGGTCAAGCGACCTGAGGTAACGTGACCTGAAGCCAACCTTTGACCTTAACCTCTCGAGGTAAATACATACATGTTTCGATGCGGAATGACGAGAGAATTACGATGGTGCTTTTAGTTTTGGCCTAGCTTGTTTACATCAAAAGTTATTCGTAAAAAACTGTCATCGCATCTAGAGCCGCTATTTTGACTATTTTCGACCCCTGTGACGGCTGAGTCAACCTCCAAAATGCTTCAAATGCGTCGTAGGACAAGCGTCATTGCTGAATGTGAAGCTGACTCGCCTATAACAAAAATCATGGCCTCAAACTAACACCGGCCAAATTGCCCCACACCCCCGGCCAAATAACCCTGCTAGTGGGGCAATTTGGCCGCTTTGCAGACCTTTGTAATGCGTCACAATTTCAATATAAGTAGTTACTCTATCATTTCAAGTTTACTGTCCAGTAAAGTAAAATGTATGCCACACCTGTCAGCGTTGAGAAAATGCAGAAATGTGTTGTCATTTTTTAGTTACATCGTTTTCTAAAAAAAGCGGCCAAATTACCCCACTCTCCCCTACTTAGGTACATATACTAGCGTATACCGCAGCTACAACAGGACATCAACCAATGGACCATTAGATCGGGGGCCTCTGCACGTCAGCAGGCCGCCATTTTTGCTGGGCGGGCGATTTTTGCGCGCGGGAATGGCGCTGGCGCGCCGGTCGGCGTCGTCGTCGAGTTCCCGGTACGAACCGGCGCGTCGTGGACGATATGGCGACGATACGCTCGCGAGCGCGCCAGTTTTCCGTCTGCTCCGGGCGCCTATAAGAGACACGCGACATTGGCGTGCCGGCAGACGTCCTGTGGACGAGCAACAGCCAGCCAGTGCAGCGACTGCATCCTTGGACGAGCGCGCTGATATGAAGGTAGGTGACGAAGGCAGTTGATGCGTTAGAGCCAAGACTTAATTGTTTGTTAAGGGAGACAGTTACACAACATGAATATAAATCTTCAATACCTATGATTACCGTCACAATTTGGTGAAGCATACCTAACTGATCAAAGTGTCTATTGTAAACTTGTTTTCGATCCTGTTGGCGTGACATATGTGTTGGTTTAATCGGCGGCGATTTTGTTTCAGGTGCTGTGGGGTCTGGTGGGTTTGGTGGCCTGCGCCGCGGCGTACCCGCAGCCGCAGACCCAGGGGTTCGGTCCTGCGTCGGGAAGCCTTTCCCTGCTGTTTACCACGGAGCCGCCGGTGGACCCGGCGCTGCCGCTGCCGCCGCCGCACATAAAACCGTTCGGCAACCCCACCGGGTTTACCAGCACGGCGTTCACGGCCGAGGAGCGGGAGGCTGAGAAGGCGCGTCGGCAGGGGACCACCGTCACCACGGCGGCCCCGTACTCCGGGTCAGTCTCGGACCAGCCTGCGGCCCCAGACTCTGGGTCAATCCCGGAGCAGCCTGCGGCCCCAGACTCTGGGTCAATCCCGGAGCAGCCTGCGGCCCCAGACTCTGGGTCAATCCCGGAGCAGCCGGCTCCTCTGAACTCCGGGTCAATTCCGGACCAGCCTGCGGCCCCGGACTCCGGGCCATTCCCGGACCAGCCTGCGGCCCCGGACTCTGGGTCAGTCCCGCAGCAACCGGCTCCTTTGGAATCCGAGTCAATTCCGGACCAGCCGGTGATTCTGGACTTCGGGTCAGTTCCGGTCCAGCCTGCGGCCCCAGACCTTGGATCGATTCGGGACCAGCCGTCGGCCCCGGACTCCGGGCCAGTCCTGGACCAGTCGTCGGCCCCGGACTCCGGGTCAAGTCCGGACCAGCCTGCGGCCCTGGACTCTGGGCCAGTTCCGGACCAGCCGGTGATTCTGGACTTCGGTTCAGTCCCGGCCCAGCCTGCGGTCCCGGACTCTGGGTCAGTTCCGGACCAGGCGGCACCCCTGATCCCGGAGCGGGGGCCGGAGCCGGAGGTGCCCACGGGGCCGGGTCAGGTCGACACCGTGCCGGCTCTCAGTGGGTACGACACGGCTGGATCGCCGACTCCAGGACAGAGCGCTGAACTGCCGACCCCAGCTGTGCTACAGCCTTCCATAGGTGAGCCGGAGCCCATCGCGGGCGGAGCCGGCAGTGGAGCGCCCGCACCAGGTGAACCCGAAACGGCTACAGGTGAACGGGCGCCCTCAACAGATGGACTGGTACCCACTCCTACTCAGACCAACAATGGGGCACCCGCTGCAGCTGAACCAAGCTATGAACCGACCATTACCACCGAACCAAGCTTTGAACGGACAGTCACAACCGAGCCAAACTATCAGCAGGACATTGTTGCTGATCCAGAGCTTGACACCGCTGCGTCGCAATTCGTTAACGCTAAACCGAATCTCCCCAATCCTGATCCTGAAATTATATACGCGCAGAAAATCCCGGCGACGTCTACAGAAGTGGGACCCGTCTATGAAGTGTCAACTGAATCTTTGCCCACCAACGGGCCATCCACTGACGGATATTTGAACACTTTTCAAACATCTACCGAAGCTGAGCCCAGCTACGAACCCTCCACCACAGTTCAAACAGAGCTCTCTTCAACTGAACCTCAGCCCATTTTTACTGATACAGCATCCACTCTCCCGGTATCGGACTACGATATAACCACTACGGCAGGCCAGGAATCCACTACGGTTGGCGGAGAGTCTACTACGGCAGGCCAGGAATCTACTACGGTTGTCCCGGCATTCACCACTGAAGAGGAGCCGATCTACGGATCAACCGCCGTACCAGAGTCAGAGCCGAGTGTTCAAACCCCGACCACTGGCAGTCCGACGCCCACCTCAGCCGAACCATCTTCTGAAAAGGTGCTCAAGGGCCTGCCAAAGGCAAGAAAGCCTTCCTTCACTCTACCATGGAACTTCTAATCCATGAAAACCATTCACATTCCTATGGAGAGTGAAAGCAGTTTGGCTGGAAATGCTCACGAGGCATTGTGATGTATCTAGGTGTCGCGAATTATTCATCACATGTTGTCCTTGCATCGTCACACCCATAATTCATCAACTGCTGTTAGTGGTTAGTGAGCTTGTATGCCAGCACAAGGCTGTGTGCATGGTGTGCGCGTTGTAGTTGTGCTTTCTTTTCTTTTGGTGCTGATTTTTCTTGTTACATGAGAGATCGCTAAGAAATAAGAATGTCGGTGCGATAATTTCGGTGCGTTATTAGTAGCGGACTTGTACGCATTGACCGACGAATTCTCTTTTTGTGCTTATATAGGTAGTTACAGTGATATTGATAGATATATTCGCTTTGTTATGTGAGGCGCGCTTTGTAAATAAATACCTACCTACACCTAAACGTTACGCTCTTAGCGCTGAGTTTCGGCACAGAGATGTCGATTCAAAACTGGCACACACACATACGACTTTATCCTGGGGCTAAGGTTGGTCGAATTTCGAAATGCTATCCTGCACAGCAAACTAACAAATGTTTTGTGAAATTCAACAAGATTTGATCAAGCACGTCTGATACTTGGCCCAAAGACTGCATGCTTTGGGGCAGCGTTCTATAGTTCCGACGTGGCCGATAGTTTCCACTGCTGCGTTGTGGTCTCCCTGCGATGCACGGTCTCTCGCCGGCTACTATTAACCTAGGATACAAAGCTACATAGCTGGTGCTTTAGTGACACGTTGTTTGATGTTTACCTCAGATTCCTAAACTTGAGGACACTGAACATTATAAGCGCCACCATTACTTGCAGTGTCTACTGTCTAATGCCTCGGCATCGTCCTATAACTAGTGCCTGAGCATCGTATCAAACCATAGGTAAGATACCTACCTAACTATAGTTCGATACGATTGCGGGAACTTCCATACTACGAAAGCAGTGGTAGAAAACTGATTGATGGAAACTCCAAGGCTGCTATCAAGCAAAATTTTTGCAAAATGATTTTGTGAAAAAACTCGCTTTTACCTATCTAATGCTAAGGCGTTATCAGGTCGTAGAATCAAACGGGAAATTACATCAGAAAGAAACACGAGGCGCCAGGGAGGAATGGGCCGGTTCACTTATATAATATGTTATGCGAACCTAAATATGATCAAGTTACCTACACCGCTTTGAGGCATTTTACCAGCGTTTTGTATCATAAACATGATATTTGTTACATAACTATAAAGCCGTAAAATAATAAAACTGTTATAATGTAAACTGTTATGTTATAGTTGTACTGTGCGAAATAAGGAAGCCATGCATTGAGCGGCAAAAAGACGGGGACTTAAAAAGCTGCATCTATAATAGTTCTAGGGGCTCGTCACTGAACATTCACAGGGCCCTAGCTCATAGCTGTCAAAACGCCTTAGCTAAGACTGTATGCCATTGAACCGATATTATCAGTTCATTGGTTTTGATTTAGTTCATAGTGACATAAAGGCCTTTTTTGTTGGGAGGAAGCTGTTTAGTCTTTCGGCCTGAAAAGGTCATTGTGAAGCTATGCGATGATAGGTTGGGATGTAGATTGTATATTGTATATTGTAGATTGTAGATTGTAGGCTAGATTTGTAGAATATTTGATTTGTAGAGTAGATTGTAGATTGTAGAATGTAGATTGCAGATGGGATGTACCTAGATTGTAGATTGTAGAAGGCCTATAGACTTTGGGCTGTGTGGACCGCTGACGGAGCGCCGCAGCGGCAGACAGTAGATACCGTTCCGGGGGACGGGAATGCTTATGTCCCGATAGGACAGTCGCTGTGCTCAAACGCCGGATCCCGTTATCCCCGGAGATGATGTAGTCTTTGCCCTCATCCCCCGGCTGTCTGGTAGGGGTGGGGTGATCGCCTGCCCGGAGAGGGAAGACGAGGGAGATGTGGATGGACTCACCCTGAGGACGGAAAGCAAGGATGATCTTAACCCGCGCCCCACTGGGGTCTGTGTATAACACGCCCTACTGGGGGGGGGGGCTATTCATAGCCCCCCTCCTAACTCCGAAACTACTGGGCCGATCGTCAAAATTCAAACGGTGTCTGATAGCCCCGGAAAAACTGTCGAGCGAAACCTAATTTCATTGACCTCGAGGTCACCGATGACGTCACAGGTCAGGTCAAAGTAAAAATTATTAGCATTTTGGCTTGTTCACATTTTGGGCTCTGGCCGCCGTCTTACAAGTCAGATCAGGCTCATTTTTGGTACACACACTCTTAAACAGATGCTCTAGATACCCTGAGGGTACCAAGCTTTTACTTTGATTTTCAGGTCAAGGTCAGGTCATCACAGGTCACGAAAATATTTTATCATGCGTCGGTCACGTGACACATGTTTTATGGTCCATTTAGGCCATAGATTTCGAATTTGATGTCGTCTGTGTCATTCGAGATCATTTTGAGTCGAATTTAGCTTAGGTCAGGTCACTTTCAGGTCAAAAAAGGTCAAATTTTGAAGTTAAAATTTTTCAACAAAAAAGGTGTCTATTGGATGCAGTTTGAGCTCAGGAACACGATGGTGCCATTTATATTGGTGTACGATGTCAAATACGTACTGAAAAATTGATTTGAAAAATTAATAATTGTGAATTTTTTGCAATAATGCGTATAACTTGGCCATTTTTGAAGATATTTAGCTAAAACTTGCTAGAGTTAGTCATAATCAAGCGTTCTGTCACATATATTCCGCTTTTTTCGAAAAGTCAAAAACTTTTTGAAAAAAATATAAAAATACATATTTTGAATATTATTATATCAAATTTTCGAAATTTTCAAAATTTTGAAAATTCGAGATAGCAGTTTGATAGCACGGTCAATTCTGAGTCCTTTCATGCAAAGAAATTGGATCTAGCTTAAAAACTGAGCTCTTGGGAGCGATTGCCGTGGTTCAATGTTTTGCGTCGAAATCGGCCGAACATGACGTCACTCTGACGTCATTTCCGGCCGACCTATGGTAGCTACGAAGTTCAAATTTTGACACAAGGTGTCAAATTGATGCAGCCAAAGGTACTGTAAGTTTGGCGTTGATCCGTCAAGCGGTTTGGAAGTTATTGCAGAAAAACGGGAGGGGGGGCTATAAATAGCCCCCCCAGTGGGGCGCGGGTTAACCCTCGCCCGCACATGCCATTTTCCCATCCTAGAACGCACATGGGGGGGGGGGGTTGCCACCCCCCCCCCCGCGCCATTTCGTTCCTGTTGGAGATAGAGCTTAGCAGTAAAGACCAAAAAGATTCTTTGGGAAGAGACGAATCCAATGATACCCAGTTTTACCTTCTCAGGTCAGTCATTGACCTTCCAGGTCAGGTCAAACTAAAAAATGTTGCTGTTTTGGGTCACCGTTGGATATCAAGTGCGCTGCTTATCAAATACCGATGACGATGCTGTTTTCTGGTGCCAAGCCAGCTAGAACCTCTTTGTCACACTATCCGACCAGAATTTTGCTGCTGAGGTCATTTCAGGTCAAGTTAGGCCAAGGTCAATTATATGTGTTTGTATGTCTGTGTGTGTCTGTGTGTATACTGATGTGTGCACCGATTGTTTTTGGGTCCATATCACATGAAATCATGATCTGAGAAGCTTTTACCAAAAATGCAGTCAAAAAACTTCACAAAAAGTAAATTCAGCTTGCCTAAAACGCAATTATCTTAGATGACCTAGGTTGACCTTGACCCTGACCTTGACCCCTGTACATCGTCGAACAACATGTCCCATGATAGGTGGGAGGTAAGACTGGCAAAAAAGGCCGAAATCAGGGTGTCAAAAGCTCACAAGGCCCATGGCAAACGCAAGATGTTGAGAATTGGCCATTTGGGTCATGACATGACCTGAAAAACAAGGTCATATCTCCGAAACCAAAAATCACAGAAACTTGAAATTTTCAGTGGACATCAAGAAAGGATAGACGAGCAGCTATACGAAAAATCAGCCTTCTAGCTATAAAAATGTTGAGTGCAGAGCAGAAAGACTGCCTGGGGGGGGGGTGGCAACCACCCCCCCCCCCATGTGCGGGCGAGGGTTAAGGGCATGGGTGTGCTCTAGCCTCTAGTCCCTCTTATGTTGATGGATGAGTCTGGTTAGAGCTTATCTTTTGATTTATAGGTACGGTTACACGTATATCCATCACCCAATTTGTCGCTTAACTGTTTAACTCGGTTTTCACGACAAAAAAAAACATGTTTCGTGCACTGCTCTGGTTCTCCGTATCCAAACGTGTCTGCATTCACAGTGGATAACAATTATTGTCGGACACAAGTTGCACTATATTCACATTACTCACGCACCGCAGGGATCGTTCTTATATCACAACATCGGCCGCTCGCAGCGCCTCGGTCGGTCGGTCGGTTGGTAGCAGACCGGGCGCGCAGTTCAGGGTCGTCGCCCTTCCCGAGGTCCCGCTGCCGGCCATTGTGACGTCATTTCTGATGTGACGTCACGCTGTTACCTCCTCAGACACTGATCGTCTCCGCGTCCTCCCTCTTTTCAAACTGGCCCTGCTTAGTAGGCGGGCGGCACGTAGGACTGCTGGGGCGGCTGTGTGGGCACCGTCGGGGGCACATAGGTCTCCAGGGGGGCTGAGGGAGCCGCCGGGGCCGGGGGCACGTACCCGGCGCCGGGCTGAGGGGCGCTGCCGCTCACCACCAGCGGCTGAGAGGGCTTCTGGCGCGGGTCGGGGTGCCACGGCGCCCTCTCGCCGTCCGGAGGGAACACCACCTCAGGAGACGCCGGCTGCGGCGGCACGTAGCTCTCCTGTGCCCTCACAGGAGCGTTAGCCGCAGGCTGAGACACAGGCTGAGCCGCAGGCGGCACGTAGCTCTCCTGTGCCCTGACAGGAGCGTTAGCTGCAGGCTGAGCTACGGACTGAGCTGCAGGCTCAGTTGCAGGCGGGACGTAGCTCTCCTGCACCGTCGCAGGCTGAGTTGCAGGCGGCACGTAGCTCTCCTGTGCCCTGGCGGGCGCCGCGCTGGCCACAGGCTGAGTCGCAGGCGGAGCGTAGGAGCTGGGAAGTGTGGCGGCCAGTCCTGCCGTCGCCACACACAACACTCCAAATATCGCCTGAAAATTACCGGTTGCTGGTTAACGGGTGGCATTATAAACCAAAAAGCTTTCGAAGCTTACCCATAAAACCATTCAATTTATATTTTAATTAGCAGACAAGGCCGGTCTGCCTTCTGCGATACTTTGTGAAACAGTTCAAGTTTTCGAGGTAGAGATTGGTGAAGATAAGAAGGTCCGAAATGTCTTTGAGCTTGCACAGTTCATTAAGAAAAATAGGCAGATCTTATTGTCCCCACTGGACTGTACGATCATAATGAGTCAGAGGAACACTACGATTTGTAAACTCTTTTACGTCGCGTGCTCTTTCTCAGACTTTGGTGTCGTGCCAGCTGAATAGACAATGCAAACAAGGTTGGTGTGCTTACCTTCATGTTTACCTCCTGAGCCGCGGTTTCCTGTCCTTCCCACGTGTGACCGTGTGCCCGCGGTCGGGTGGCCTCTGATCGCCCGCCGCCCGCCGCCGTTCTTATAGCCGTCCTCTGGGAGTCTCCGCGCTGCGTCTCGGACTCGGCTGACACAGCGGCGCTGCGCACAGGTGTCAGCCGGGTCCGAGAACCGCCGGGGATTTCCGAGCCCTTCTCCGCACGTGCCGCCTCCCGCCCTCATCTGATGGGGGGGGGGGGAGTCCAGAACAGGGAATTCTCGGTACCTGACCTTAGCGGAAGGGGGTCATTGAGGCCTGAATATTGGTGGGAGTTGGGCGGGAAGCATGACCTCGCCCGATTCCTTTCGATATCTATAATTATTTGGGTAATAACTTGCTACAGGTGTCTGTTGCCATGCCACTTGTGAATGCATATGTTTTTTTTTTCGTCGAGTGAAGGTTTATCTCGACTGCAGAGGAAGATGTTTGAAAATTGCAAATATCTGACACAGAGAACATTCATCTATTCCATGTATCGGTCAAACTTTGAATACTGGATGGCGGATATCAATGATAGATAAACAAATCAATTACATATATTGTAAACATTCTTCCGTAGTATGTATTTCGCTCATTCCTCGTTTCGTTCTGGGCTTTGAGATCCTTGCTCTCTGGGATTGTATATTTGGCCTTCTGACAGAGGAATCAATTCCCCCATCTGACCCCGGGCGGTGGTTAGCGTGGCTCGGCGACCAGCCCTCGGGACGGAATAGCCCGCGAGACGGCACGGCAGCTGGGGCGTTCTACCGCTCCTCTGTCAGCCTATCTTGGCGGTCTTTTAGCTCTACCCCGAAGTGGTTCAAGAGGTGAAAGACCGAGAGGTCGACAGGCTCGACCCTCAAAAAGCTCAAGTACAGGCCACCGCCGAAGTAATGTGAGGTATGTGCAGTCGTAATTAGCCCTCGCCGGACCTAACTATTGGTTTTCTATATACCCCCTCCAACAAGGCCGAGGGGGAGGGCAGGTACGGCCCCCTCGCCTTTTCGCCCCTGTGGAGCTAGAGCGGCGCGGAAATAACGAGCGCGTGCACCGTTACGAAGCTTCCATTCATCCTTTTATGTGGTTCATGTTTTTGTGTTTTTGCGCTTTTACCTTTATACATTATGCATATATTTACACATTTTATTCATTTATGCATCAGCGCTTGCCGTTTAGGCATGAATGTTTTTGTGTGTGCGTGTTTGTATGCTTGTCGATGTTTGTGTGTGTTGTAACTGCAGTCGTAACTGGGCCTCGGTCTGTGGTTGTTTTTTGGTCAAATAAAAAAAAAATAAACGATATGAGACGCAGCGATCGGTACCCGATTTTAAGGTCTCAGATCAACCGGTGACCTCTGAGGTCAGGTCAAGTGGCCCAAGGTACGGGTTTGGTTTTTGGCGTATTTTAGCTTAACTAAATCATAAAATAGCTACTGTCTGCATTATTATGCCAAAGTAGGTACATCTAAACGATTTCTGGCAACCCATTACACTGATTCGGCAAATCCGATCATGCCCTAGGTATTCATCTTGATGTGTGTTAAACATAGGCGGCGGAACGGGGAGGGCACCGGGGTACCATGCCCCCCCCTTGATTCTGGCATTTTAACATTAGCCCTATGGGCATTGGGCGTTGCATGGAAAGAATAGAACCAAAAGTCGGCTGTCCCCCTTTAATTGAAGGTGTTCCGCCGCTACTGGTGTTAAATTTTGTTTCGATACACCTAGGCATTTTATAGATATTTGGCAAAACTTAAAGGGGACAAAAAAGTGGTTCCCCACCGCGCAGAAGGCATGGCCTGGAGGCCCACCGCCTGCCGGGTTAAGATAGTTTGACCTGACACTGTACATCCATGTTTTCTTTTCATTCGCTTGTAAAACAGCGGCGTGTCTCCGAGTCATCAGGTCTTTGGGTCACATCAAGTGGCTTATCCTATCAACATTAGGTAAATAATTGTTTACCCTAGCAACACCCTTGCTAAGCTTACCTTCCGCGATACCTACTGGTTGTTTGGAAACAGTCTTGAGTCGATAAGGCCAAGGGTAAAAATAGTTTACCAAACGAATAGCTTGAATTTTTGATAGTTTTAAGGTAAGGTAAGGCCAATTTCGCGACCACTATTAGATACAAGTTAATAAAATGGCAAAGAGATGACGAAATGAATTTGCATCTCTTTCGGTCAAAAGCCATCCTCAAGTCTCAACCATCGTTTATTGGTACCTACCTAAATGTTATTCAAGTCTCCAAAAACTGGCTAGGTTTTCCGCACGGTCAAGGAATAGATGCTGGCATAACTGCTTACTTTACAATGCCATTGGAACCATTATGTAACAGCCCACACTAAATTCTGAGATATTCATTGTCGCCTGCGTCATGGCGACACGCAAAGGGTACGCCGACGGTGCACCGCGCTAAATGACATTGACAAGACCTTTCTGGAGCCTCGTTTGGGGCGCGCGGCAGGCACGAAACCATAGACCGCGTTATAGCTGCAATAGAAACAGAAACAGATGGACGCTCCCAGAGACCCCTGCCTGGTACGGGCTGAGTCATTTCCGGTTACAGTGGAGCCGACAGACTCGTCTGCCCAGTCAGACAGACTTCTATAAGTGCGCGCGACATTTGAATGATTGATTTGGATGTAGTAAGTAAATAGATTACCTATTCATGATATCGTCCTGAACTTCCCTCATTTTAAGAATTCCTATGCTACTTGTTAGGTGGGTATGTCAAAATATTATCACTTTGGATATTGATTTAAAATGTATCGGCCCAGACCTTCACCAGTAACACAATGGAATGCAAACCTTTGCATGATTTTCTTATTACGGTGCGAGCGAAGCGAGCGTAGTCTTTCCTTAGATTAACGGAAATTTCTGAGTATGAGCGGCCGGCCGGCCGGCCGGCCGGCCGTGCGGACGCTTTTGCGAGGCTTATATCTCAGCAACCACTTGACCGATTTACACGGGGTAATTTTTGTAGGGTAGCTTCATTCCTTCTACCAAGTATTGGACTATTCCCGATGCATGTGGGTGACCCCTTATGCACGTGCCACGCGCAAAACGAAGAGGTGTCAGTTTTGTAATTGTTGCAATATCTCGGTAACTACTTGGCCGATTGCGCTGAAAGTTGGCATGTAGGTAGGCACCCACTAGGCACTGCATATCCATGTGCCAGAGTTGGGGTGCCGCTGCACGTGCGCACGTGCAGGGGTCGTTTCCAGATCTCGAGAACGGCTGGACCGATGGCGCTCAAATTTGGTACACGGTTAGGGACCAGTTAGTAGGGTGCCGTGCACAAGTCAGTTGGGACCCATTCTGCACGTGCGCACGTGCAGGGTGCCGCTTCCAGATCTCGAGAACGGCTGGGCCGATTGTGCTCAAATTTGGCACATCGCTAGAGACCGGTTAGTAGGGTGCCGTGCACAAGTCAGTTGGAGGTACCCCCTCGAAATTTCGCACGTGCAAGGCTCACCCTCTCGCTCGCTCCGTTAGTCGCCCCAAAAGGCGCTATACTGGTAAATTATATTGCTTTTAAACCAATGAAAAGTACAGGGTGTCCAGAAAAAACGGATACTATTATTATTTGCTGTAATTCCGAAAATAAACACCGCACATTTTAAAATGGCACATGCTTGTATTCGTAAAAATATGGCAAAACAGGCAGCAGGTGCCACATGGCATATAAACCCTTTGGTTAGTCGTGGCAGCTCCTCAAAGTAGATACTCAATGTGAGCGGCCTTCCGGCGGATCAGCTCCAGCACTAGCACGGTCTGCAGGTGACTGATGGTCATGTTGACCATCTCGGAGGGCAGACAGACAACTTCCCAACGACGCATTACAGTGCTCATGAGTTTTGCCAAATCTTGCACTATAAGCACATGAAGTTGGAACAAAATCGGCACGTGCGATAATGAATGAGACTTAATTTCCGTAGTATCTTTTTTTCTGGACACCCATAGAAAGCTAGGCACATATGTAAGCACATATAGGGGAGAGACGGGAGAATTGAGACGCAGGAGAATAGGGGCACGCCAATATCTAAAAATGGACAACATCCTTGCACGATTTTTGCCTTTACCTTTTGATTCATAGGTATGTGTCCTGCAACGATGGGAAGCCTCACCACCCCTTTTGTGGCCGTCGGTTGGGCTGTGCTGGCTGAGCACCAAAAACCTTTTTTTCGAGTGTTCTTCTGAGTTGTCTGTGTATTTTATATGACATACTATCTTTCTTTCAACATGTTACGATGTTAGCTTAACACCGTCTTTAACCCGCGCCCCGTAGGGCTATCGGCGGACCCTACCACCCGAAGGGAGGGGGGGGGGCGTTTCGCCCCCCCCCCCTAAGATCTCGGAAATTATGATGATGGGTCGATAACCGAACCATTTTTAGTGGTTCTTTGTGTATGAAACTTAAAGAAACTAGCTAATATAAATCTGTTTTATAGATAGATGAATACAAATACCAGTAAAACGCCTTTTGGGCGAAGAACGAGCGAGCGAGATAGCGAGCCCTGCACGTGCGCAAGGGCGAGAGGGTACTTCCAACGGGCTTGTGCAAAGCACCCTTCTAATCGATCGCTAGCGGTGTGCCAAATTTGAACGCAATCGGCCCAGCCGTTTCTGAGATCGGGAAGCGGCATTCTGCACGTGCGCACGTGCAAACGGGGTCCAACAAACTGACTTTTGCACGGCACCCTACTAACCGGTCCCCAATCGTGTACCAAATTTGAGCGCAATCCGCCCAGCCATTCTCGAGATCTGGAAACGCCCCCTGCACGTGCGCACGTGCAGTAGCACCCTAACCGCAACACATGGAATGCATTGCCTGTGGATGCCTACCTATATGCCAAGTTTTAGCGAAATCGCCCCAGTAATTACCGAGTTATTGAAATGGGAACAAATTTGGCACCTCTTCTTTTTGCATTTTGCACGTGCACTGGGGGTCCCTCACATAGATCAAGAATATCCGACCTTTGGTAGAAGGGATGCAGCAGTACCCTACAAAATTACCGCAAGACAATTGCCCAAGCGGCTGCTGAGATATGGGCCTCTCAAAATCACTACTTTTGGCAAAACAGCTTGAACACCCTTGACTTTTCACGTGGCACGTGCCACGACGGGCACTGAGATGTATCAAAAGTAGTCATTACGGGGTAGAAGGGATGGGGCTACCCAGCAAAAAAGACCGCAGGCCATCGGTCCAGCGGTTGCTGAGATATAAGCCTC